>NW_015150695.1:452814-462600 GCF_000732505.1 Cyprinodon variegatus
AGCAGCTGCCTCTTTACAGACTGCTTCAGATCTTAAAATACATTTGGATTTCAGTAAAAATACTAGTAATTTGAAAAGGCAGTTTTGAAAACGAAAGCGGTCCTATTAAAAAAACAAATGATATCCGGTGTTACATAAGGAATTAAGAGTGATAAAAAATTATTATTATTTTATTAGATTTGTTTCAGAAACCCTCCTCAGGTGTGAATAAATCCAGAGGTTTAGAATCAAGATGTTTTTTAAAGAGAACCTGTCTGACAACATGAAATAGGCTAAAATGTCTCAAAGAGAAGCATGTTTTAGGTCCACAGAAATTTGCAAGCAGGTAATAAACACATTTACTGACATTAATGTATTTATCATGAAATGGTTATAAGGCCCTTCTTAAGCTTAAGAGAAGTGAGAACCAGTGTGTACAAGTGAAGAAGATATGAAAAGTTTTAAACCTTGGAGTCCCTTTTCTACCAAAATTACTGAAACAGTACAACCTCAATTCATTCAGGAATTCATAAAAGAACACAGACTAACATTTGTAGCACTGCGGCCCTAAAATATCTTAGCCAGGGTCAGTGTTCTTTGGTTACCTGTAAAAAAGGACATAATGATGTCACCCATAGAACAGAAGAGAATAAACAGGGTTGGGCAGTAGGGCCATTACAAATAGCATTGTACCTAGTCTAACTACATTTCTCAGATGTTTTCTACATCAAATTACTTTTCATTAGTGAACCTAATTTTGTGGTAAGTACTGGGGTAGCATCCACAGAAGTTTCAAACTACATTTTTCCAGGGATTCTACACCTTAAACTCTACCTACAGACGTTGCAGGAGTATACCAGCCTTTTAACTTTGCATACCTATGATCCTGGTTTTTGATCTACACCGTGTATAAGAAGATGCGTGGAAGAATGATCTAATGCAGCAAGGAGGTAAAGGATTCAGAAGGCGACAGTGGAAGGGAGGGAAGGAGAGGCAGAGCCGTCTTCCCCATGTCCAGGATATCCAACAAAAATGTAAGGATTTAATTTAAATCACACATTTAAGGCATATACAGCTACATTCAGGTATTTGCTGAAGTTAACAGCTAAGCTAGTCATCACAAGATTGCCAACAAATATCAACAGCTAATATAGCAGAAGCCAAAAACATTCCCTGTCGAAGCAAAATAACAGTAAGGTTGCTTTCTATATTTTGTTCTAAATTCATGTGTCTATGCAAAGAATTCAGGCAGGAAAAGTTATGAAAAGTTATTGTTTTCTTTACAAAACTAACCGGTAAAAAAACAAACATAGAAAAGGTATGTAGTTGATTAGTATTATGAATGGTAGTATATGGACCAAGCTATCTACTGACTGGACCTTATAGAACTCTTGTTGATTGGTATCACATTAGAGCTGCTGATAAATTCTAATAAGGTTAATATTATCACCTTTACAGAATCTGGTACTCTTTAACCATTAAATTCTCTCTCTCCTCATTTGCCCAACAGGAAGAACAAGCAGATTATGGCCTCAAGTTAAGCTGTTCACATTTACTGCAGTAATATGTCTTTTTTTTTCCTCTTTCAAAGCAATCTTTCTCTGCTGTGAAACAATGAGTTGGCAATGGTGGCTTGGCACATTCAGGAAAAAGGACAACGATCTACATTTAACAATCTACTATAAAAGCAACCACTGACTACAAACATCAATAGTGAAAGTAAATCTGAGCAGTGGTGTTGCAGTGTACCCTTACCCTAGGGCTGTGTCGGAAAAAAAAAGATCAGCCCATCTTGGCTATACAGCAAACAGACACAGCAGGTTTCAATATTGCAGCCCTCCTATCAGTCTCCTTTTCACATTCAGCAGATCACATATATAGTTTAAACCCTGACTTGAATTTATTTCAGCACATCTCTTCTGCCTTTTAAAGTAGGGAAAAGGGAAACAAAATTAAGCTTGACACATAATGTAAATACTAACAATATATTACCAATAATAAATATCACGCAAACATCTTATTTTCGAAATACATTGACCTCAGTTTAAGCTTCAATAAATCAAAGTCCAGCACTTTACACTACACTTCCTATAAAACAGCACAGTTAAGGTGGGCCTCCTCTTTAGCAAGGACCTAAAATTGTTATGATTTTTGGTGCTGATAGCTGCTTAATTGCTAATTTCATTTACCATTATCTGTCCTGTTTCTCATCATGGCTCATCTGATCAACCTGCTCCTACTTCTATTTAAACTCCTTTGTCCTAGCCATCAGTGCAAGATTATTCTTGAGCCTTTGGTATTGAGAGTTCTCTAGCATTTCTATTGTGTTCTGATTGCCCGATCCTGATCCGTTTCTGTATTTGGACTTTTGAGCCTGCCTGCCCCTGTCTGATCTGTTTATCTGGCCTGTCTTTGAACTCCTTTTGGACTGAACCTGGATATGACTCTTTACTTCACCTATCCTGCCTTCCTTTGTCAACTCAGATTTGTTCTCCTGTCAGCTCTGCAGCATTCTAGGCTTCCGAATCTGGAACTCCCTGGCAGCTTCCACTGCGTCTTCTCAGCCGACCAGCTGGAATTATCCTCGTTTTCTGGGCACGGACAGAACTGTCAAATCAGACGTTCCTGCCTGGTCGCTGCAGCCGCCACCACTGCAGATCTGTTCCAACATTGTTTGAATACACGTAGTATTCCACAGTCTGTCTTGCCTGATTTCTGGGTCCTTCTTTCTAAGCCATTAGAAAGAAAGCTGCCAAAAGATAATATTTCACCAAAACATCTAGAGCACAGCATGTTTAGTGAACATTGTTTACTCACTAGAATGAAATTAAGAGAGTTTATAGAAAAAAACTCATTGCTTTTAAAAGGAGCATATTACAAGAGAGAATGTGAAAATATATATATATATATATTAGACTCTGGGTCATTTGAAATCACTTCTCCAAGAAATCCTGGTACTGTGTATATGTCTGATTCTGGTCAGAGAATAAATGAGGGCCTTGGTAATTGTTAGGTGGACATTTTTATGACCCTGCAGAAATAAACTCTCTACTTACCCCCTCTACTGACTGTTACATCAGTGCTGTTTGAAGAGTTTTCTGAAATATTTTAAAAGTCTGACCTTAATTCTTTTCATACTGGAACAGATAAAAGAGGAGGGATTTCAAAGCACTGCTGTGTCTTTGTTATTGTCTCACATAAAAGCTCGTTTGAGGCTTCCGGTAACTTGGTCTTGTTTAGGTAATGCATTCTAGTTCAGAAAAATTGATCAAAGGGACAATAGGGATTAAGTTAAATTAATTGAAAATTCCTTTATTTTACAATTTACAATAAAACAAAATACACAAAAAAAAAACAGCAATGGTTGTAACCATGCATTTTTTATTGTGTTATAAACTCACATATTATGTTGCCTTAACAAGCTAAATGCGCAAACATACATGGTATAAACAACCTTGTGGTTAAGTCCCTTCCAACAACTGCAAAAAGAAAAAAACTGAATATTTTAGTATGATCCAACTGAAGAAAGACTCTAAACGGAAGCATTAAATTGCAAAAGCAATTTTGCTAAGGGACACGTTTTAGTCTCGCACTTATCACTGGCTTTGGTCATTTCTTACCTTTTCTGCTTCGTAGCCTAGTTCCAATGAATGTAGAATATTTAAACTATTGAGATGAGCTGAAGGATTTCACAGAGAAGAGCTGGAGAATGTCTGTCAACAAACACAACAATGTGTCCTTGTTTTTTCAAGCTAGTTCCAAAGTTTCTACCATTTATCACTTCTAATAAGTCAAACACCAATATCTACTGTTGTATCTTATAAACAGTCAAGGAATCCAGGAGTACAAAGTTTGCAATCATATTTTACATAATCTGCTCCAATCATTTTTATTTCAGTTTATTTATGTAGTGCCAACTCACAACATGTATATGTACATACTGTATGTAAATATACATATGATTACATTGTTCTTTTTTAAACAGTGTCAGTGTTTAAAGGAACTAGAAGCAGGGTGATGAATTGTGACTTACAATGACACGACTGGTGCTGCAGGTAGATGAAGTCACCAACCAAACCAGCACAGGAGTGCTCAGAAAGGTTTCATGGACAGACTGTATTCATAGCACTGCAGTGTTGATGCCGTGATGTTGTTGACTGAGTTAACTTACAAAGGCTTGAGTAGATTTGGTTGTTTGCAGAGTGCAGAAGGCTCCATGGCTAAACCTGACAATGTTTCAACAACCGCTTTCTTCGTTTTTTACTGAAACAGCCCTGACTCCCTGTATCAAAGGTGTCGTGGGTCAGCATGCAGCCTCAATTGACGTCACATCCGTTGGACTGGACGGGAAATTCAGCCCCTGAAGTACAAAATATTATGCAGGACAAAGCCTGGTAATGGAGAGATACCTGTGTGTGCTTGTTGGTTTTGGTGTTTAAATGTTTTAATTAACATTATCTAACATTAAAAAACACAATTTCACAATTCCTGCCTCTAGCCCCTTCAACTGTATGTGTGTAGCCTGTATCTGAAAAATTTGTTATGAAGATTTGTACATTAGCATTTGTAACACAGAGTAGGCTACATGTGAAGAAAATAAATATTTTTGCTAAACTCTGTGAGGTTGTGTTACACAGATGATTGTAGGAAACTCTATAGGTCTTAAGCTACGTTCACACTGTAGGCCTTGATGCTCAATTCCGATTTTTTTATGAAATCCGATTTTTTTTGCATTGCCGTTCATATTTCCAAATATGTGCGACTTATATGTGATCTCCTGTGTGAGTTGCAGTCATACAATACATTTGTCCCACATGTCCAGTAGAGGACGCAATGACGTCACAGGCCAGCGTGCTCTGTGTTTACGGAAGTACACATGGATGGTAGTATCGGCACGCATCTAGCAGTCTTTTCCAGCCATAAAAACTCAATCTTTTTACATGGTTAAACATAAATACTGCTCTTCGCATCGTCATCTGCTATGGTTGCTGTTTTTCTTGCCGCTTCTGCGTAGCAAGACACAGAATAGCGATCTTTGTCGGGCATTAATGACATTCAGGTCGGATGAATCTGACCTGGCCGTTCACACACAGGTCACATTTGAAAAGATCAGATTCATATCGGATTCAGGACCACATAGCCAAGTGGCCTGAGTCGGATTGGAAAAAAATTGATCTGTGTTGTTCAGACAGCCATGAAAAGGTCAGATCCAGGTCACATATGGGCAAAAAATTCGGATTTGGGTCACTTCAGGCTGCAGTGTGAACATAGCCTTAGTAGCGGCTAGTAACATAAAAATGTCCCAATGCTAGGTTAATTGGCAATAGGAAGCATCCTGCTTCCTCTTCCTACTGTAGCTGCTTCCTTACTGCAAGCACTTGGTCAGCACTTCCAACATGGCTTAAGTGCTTTAGCCAATTTCAGGTATTTCTATTGAGCCAAAGTCTTGTTGGGTGCCTTGCACCATTTCTTCTCCACTACTACTGCACACATGTTGGTTAGATGGAGAGAGTGACTGAAACACTGCGGCTCCTTGTGACCGGCTGCTCTGGGCAGTGTTTTGCTGCCAACTACAACCTTGTTAGCTTGGTGTCATATTTTAAGCATTTTAGTATAAATACTCATTCCTGACAAAAAGTACTTTCCTGCTGAGCAGTCTTGTCAGACACGTTTCCTAATCCATCTAATACAAGTGGATCCTAACAGCATGTATTTAGCGGATGTATTGCTGTCTTGCAACCTGGTCAAGAATATTAATTTTCTTTTTTGTGCTTGGGAGCCAAGATGCCCTGCAACAGACTGGCGATGTGTCCAGGGTGTGACCCACCTTACACCCATAGACTGCAGGAGAAAGGCAACAGGCCCCACCACCACCCTGATGGAACAAGCGGTAGAAGATGGATGGATGAAGCCATGATAGTGGCTATCCAGCATTGTGCTTGCCTACCAAGATGGCCGATGAAGCACTTCCCACACTAAAACATTTGTTGAACGATGTATACAGGTGACAACCATGAGAAGCAGTTAAACTGTTTCATGAGAACAAATTAGTTGGATATCCAGGTTGGCATCAGGGCAAATGGCAACAGCACTCACTGAGGGGAGCTAATGGGAGGTCATACAGGAATCCAACAGATGTATCTAAATCAGAACAATGCAAACGACTACTGAGAGTATATGACAGTGAGTTGGTTATTGACAGAAAGAGGCATGAAATCGAACAGTCTGAATATTACAAATTGAGTCTGGTGCAGAAGTTTCTTTGCTGTTAAAGCTGAGGTTGTCAATTGACTAATTACATTCAGTTACACCCCAATAACAGATGCCTTCTTAAAAGGTCTTCAAACGGTTTATGAAGATGTCATCCAGAAATTATCAGTTACAGGATTCACTCTTGCATTATTTATACCAGTCTATCAGAAAATTTTGAAACAACCTTTTTACATATGTTTGCTCATTAAATGATAAAACTTAAGACAAAATGACGAGAATGCATTTTCATCCAAAAAATAGAGACCATTAGCTAAATTTATGATTGCACAATATAAATAATCCTTTGAAAATAAGCAAGTAATTTTTAACTGGTGGTATTAATGGTCTACATGTGTACTAGCGACCTTCGATAACTCATATCCTTGATTGGTTTGCAGCTATGATCACTGTAATGGACTGTCACCACTTTGCTAATTACTTATATCATTAATAGACAATAGTGGGCTTTTTTAATCAGAAGCAAGAGGCAGGAAGAATCTACTAATTGGATTTGTGAAATCCATCAGTGTTGTTTTGAATCTGCAAAAGCACAGAAGATTGGATTCGTCTCATTAAGTCAGACACATAACTCCCCACACAAGATGAGGTAATGGGAGGATTTGTACAGCCATGGCACACAACTAAATCAGCACAAGAACAACATATCAAAGGACGAATAGAAATGTGAGAATACTGAGGAAGTGGTGATGCATAGTTTCAGGTTCACCGGGCTTTGAGGGTAATCAGAACAGCACTCCTTGCCCTGAACGTGGTTGCCTAAAACATGATAATTATTATAGAAATATGTAAGTGCCATCATTTCACTTCCTCTCTAAGCAGAGAGTAAGATTAAAGCAGTCTGTAATAGGTTACAGTGTTAGGTAGCAATTTAAATCATTCATACTATATATGTTCTAATATGAAAATGGAGAATTACCTGTTGTTGAGTTCCGGTGAGTTCAAAGGTTGCCTGGGCTGAAGGTGTTCATTTCATGGGCTTGAATCAAACTGACAGGCTTTTCATATCTAGACATGACATAGAGCCCTAACCTGGGGATGTTTCCCTTCTGGGAAGGAAAGATAGCTCTTCCTTTTGAAATCCAGCAGACCAGCAAATGCATGAGCCGTGAAGCGGTTAACCCCTCAGTCTTGAGTTTCAGGTTAAAAAAGTAGGCTATAGGTAAAGTGTCATCAAAAGTGGAGCAGAAAAATCAGATATTTATGTGGTCCAAAGAGGTCAAGCTTGCCTGACAGAAGGGGGAGTGTAAGGAATCCACATCAGAGACCCCAAGGTGATTTATTTGACACTATATATGGCCAACAGTGCAATAAAAGAGTACAGTGGTGGAAAAAACAAAATCCTTCTGAATTTTTGTAATTGCCCCAAGAAGATTAAGCTGTCTTACTTTAGTGATGACAGACAAATGCACCCTAACCCCATGAAAAAGCCAATTTTAATTATTTTTAATAAGATAATGCATAATCTTTTCAAGATGGTAAGATGGTACAAAAAAGTTAATGTATTTTCAATAATTTGATGATTTTTACTTTAATGCTGCTTATGCTATTTTTCATCTTATTACTTAACTGGGAACTGGAAAGTTAGGAGATATGCTGATGAAGATTCTCAGTCATCCAGGTCATAGTCATTCCGTAAAAGTTTAAAAAACAATCCACTGGACTTGGTTTCAAAGGTTTGAACATGTTTCGCTTTCCCTCCTGGAAGCTTTCTTAATTCAAATGTCTGGATCCGCAGTGAGTTTGAGTCTTTATTGAGACAAGGCCTTTTATTGCTTGGAAACATGCAAATTGAACGGACGAATGGAACCAAACGACCCACTCGTTGGTTTCAATTTGCATGTTTCTAAGCAATAAAAGGCCTGGTCTCTATAAAGACTCAAACTCACTGCGGATCCAGACATTTGAATTGAGAAGGCTTCCTGGAGGGGAAGCGAAACATCTTCAAACCTTGGAAACCAAGTCCAGTGGATTGTTTTTTAAACTTTTACGGAAAGTTAGGAGATGTGTTCGATTTCGTTGGCTGCATCCTCTGAAGGACCTAGCCCACCTGGACTGCGTCCCTGGAAGACTTTGAAAATAAGGTCAGAAGATGTTCAGCCATTCAATCGAACAGATTGAGCCTTCCCCAGCTGTCACTGCCCCTCACTCAGCGTAAACTCTGTCGGGTAAATTAACTGGGACATATCTAACTCACTAACCCTTTCAATTAACAATTTTGATTGAGATGAAATTACTCACATTCTTGTATTATATTAACCGCTCTTAATTATTCACCACTGTTTGTCAACATTTCCCTTTTTCACTCCCTGAGCACAGAGTAGCTGCCTTACTTGTACGTGCAAAGAATCATGGGATACCCAAGGGCCCGGCAGATAAAGCGGTCCTGTCCTTCCAAACTGGCTAAAACATGGCTGCATGGATGGCTGCATACCGACGAGTATTCCAATCTGAACAGACCATGGCGCTGCTCTATGACGTAGCTAGCTGACAAATCTGGCCTTCAGAAGACACAGCCACTGAATTTGAACACAGAGAGGGTCTTGGTTAAGGAATCCTGACATCCGAGCTATTTAGTAGGATAAATTCTATCTCTTTATCACTGTATATTGTGGCCAATCTTTTAGCTACAGTAACTGGTTTAAAAGGTGTTTTGGGTCAGGCATAGAGGATTAGTCATATTATGCACATTATTGTGGGATGTGTCATTCCTGGAGCTTTCAGCCAAAACTCAAAAACATTTTTTCTTTTAAATAAACTATATTACAATACATTTTTTAGATTTGAAAATTGAAGTCATATTGTAAGTAATGTCAAAAAGTGACTGAAATGTATTCCTTTAAATAAAATGGAATTTGAAGTTGCAAAACACTAAGAAGTCTTAAGAAATTACTTACTTCTGCAAAGTAGAAATATCAGAGAGCTCTGTGTGTTGGAAGTCAGACAAAGGCTCTTAAAAACATTAGTCATTAGTTTATGTAAGTTTCAAATATACAAGGTTATATATTTGATATTCAGTACTGCTTTTACAACATTTTGCTACCAAAAGGCCATGGTAATATTTGGCTATACTGTTGTTAGTAGAGGCATCGGCCACAAACATATGTAGGCCAGGCTCCGTCTCTTCTTTAATCTCTGAAACCAAAAGTTAGTGAAAATCTGACAAGTTCAAAACTGTAACATAGCAGATGAGGTACACAGAAATTCATACATTACAAAAATTTGCCTTCATGGGAGTTGGGATAAATCAAAAGATGCACACAGGAAATGGGTGTAGGGATATGTAATAAGGATTTAAAGGTGCTGTAGTAGATCTTGGAACAGGCCAGCGTGCTCTGTGTTTACGGAAGTAAACATGGATGGTAGTGCCAAAATATACTCACCAGATCTGAATGCCCTGTTAAAAAACTTCACATGGCGTTCCCCCCTGATGTCATTTACGTTGAGTTGCAATAAATGCAAAACTCTCTGCAGGTTCTTGTCTTTGTCGTCTACTCTATTCAACTGGCTTTGGAAACACACAGCGAGAAGGTGGGG
>NW_015150695.1:463645-469275 GCF_000732505.1 Cyprinodon variegatus
ATAGAAATGAGAAAGCAATGCTCAAACTAAGAACTATATTTCCACCTTTCAAGAAAATTGCAATCCTTTAATATACTGTAATTCAACCCCAAGATAACTTTTAAAACCTGTATATTCCAAAAAACTTCTTTTTTTCTTACCTTTTTTTCCCTTCCCCACACGTACATTTCATGACAAAATTTATGTTGTAATTAGTATCACTAATTACAGCAACTAGAAGTCATATAGCACACACTATACTCATCTGCTCATTCTTAACACTTATGTTGTCATGCATGCCCTGTCTACTCACCTTTTCTTCTGTTCTGTTTTGTCTGTATGTTATTGTTTTGCTTGTTGGGGCTTTATTTTTGTACTATTTAGTGCTTTATTAATCCCCCACATTACCACTACCATTTTGAAAGATCCATATATTTGTATTTCCTTTAAAATAAAATATGTGAAAATGGTGATACATTCCTGTATCCCACCACGTACAGTAATGTAGCTTCCTTGTTCTGTACCACCCTCTGCCAATAACAGAGGGCTCAGTTCCACAACTGGTAGAAACAGGATGAAGTTCGGTGACACAGGTTCCAAAATCGTTCAGGAACAATGTTTCCACAGGTGAAAAAGAGTTATTAGTGACATGTAAACACTTGGAGTTTCCCTGATTTTATGTATTAAAAAAATTTTTTTTTTCATTAAATTTGCTTAGTGAAACAGGCCCCTATGAGTTGTGAAGAGCTGCATCTGCATCAGCTATGTGCATGTTAAATTACATGTCAGTCGCAGTCAGTACAGTAGCCTATACCAAGACTGATAAATAATTTGAGCCCCAAATCATTATTCCTTCCTGTTTAATTATTTTGTATGCACCTGGAAGGATATGCTGAATAATTAAGGACATTGTGCCAAACATTGTGCAAATGTCACGGTTGGGTGGAGGTTTTTGGGGACCCAAATGCAGAGAGGTGAGTCTTGAAGATTTAATAAGGCAACTGAGGTAAAAATCCAAAGTACAAAAAAAAACATATCAAGGTAAAACTCACATTGGGAGCCAGAGATGCAGAAGCAGCAAAACAACAAGTGACCAGCACTAAGTGACTGCAGAGTTGGTGTATATAGAGGAACAGACAAAGAACGGGCAAATAAGCTGGATATGGAGCAGATGTGAGTGGATATAACTAGAAGGAAGCCAAGGGGAAAGGGAACAAGCACAAGGGGGCAACAGAGAGTAACTAAAGACTGCTTGAATATAATAAAATAGTAAAATAAACCAAAGATCAACAAAAACAATAACTGATAACTGAAAGCTAAAAACTCAGAGTCCCAAAAGGGTAAAACCATAACAGCCAAGAAATGTTTTCATCATTGATGAGAAAACAACCGTTGGTCATCGGGTTGCTTTCAGTATCAGAAAGAGCCTCTCCTCGTGTTTTCTTGGACACACCCACAGGATCTTTTGACTTAGTGTGGGTAAAAAATATTTTGCAAAAGTAATGTTAGTGAATGCCCTGCGATGGACTGGCGATCTGTCCAGGGTGTACCCCGCCCCTCGCCCATTGACTGCTGGAGATAGGCACAGCACCCCTCACGACCCCAATTGGGACAAGCATGTAAGATGATGGATGGACACCGCTAAATTCAAACACAAGACTTTTGGTGTGCAATCTGGAAAAAATAAAGCATAGCTGACAGTAAATCGCATGAAGAGCACCTAGTTTTTTCTTGGACTTTGGATCAACTAACTTAAAACGGTTTTAGTTTTAATTTGATCTGACAAATATTAATCCTCAAGATCTTGGGTATTACTTTTAAGATTAAACAAAAATTAAACATTTTATTCATAGTACCGGTATATATTTTTTCTTTTTCTTTGGGAAAAAAATGTCCCCTTGCAGTATTTCACAAAGGAATGGCAGCTGAAAGAACTCCATACCCCACCATGCATAGCATTATAGTAAATGTCAGAACATAACAAAATGTCTGCTCCCATCAGCCTGGTAGTCCTATATTCATTACAGTATTGAAATGAGAAAAAAAAGATTAGGGAACAATTTATATGGATTGTCTCATGTTCTCCCAGTGTTTAGTCTCTCCTGGGAGAGAAGGGGGACTGCGGTCTCCATGGAAACTGTGCCTAGCTGAGGCAAAGAGTGTTTACTGTCTGACCATATGATATGCTTCCTTTTAGATGGATTTTTAAGTTGGCAGCAGAAGTGAGTAGTCACAAATTTTTATTAGAAAAAACAACAACAATAAGGGGCGGTAAAGGTGCATCACTGTGATTGTTTTTGCTGCTCACACTCAAGCTCTTTTTGTTATGAGCTTGTTTGGACACTAAACCCGGCCAGAGTTAAATTTAACACCAACTGCTGTCACTTTCATTAATAACGACTGCAGCTCTGAGCAGAAATGACTTTTGAAATGTTCAGTTTTATGATTTAAAAAGTAATATGCCAGGCCTATGAAATTGGATCTGCATCATTATATCCAAGAAAACTGCATGCATCTGTGTTTTTTTATTGAATACCTCACCGGTTTTATTGTTTGTAAAGCACTTTGCTGCAATGTTTTTTGTGAATGCTACAAAGATAAAGTTTATGATATAATTTAGAAGGCATATACTGTGCAGCTGAGCCCAAAGGAAAATGTGCTGCTCCCTGTACTGGGCAATATGAGCAGCGGCCTTGAAACTACCTGTCGACATTGATCAGTCATGCAGCAGGCGGGTTTCTCAGAGATGGGACTTGCAGTTATTAGAGCGAGAGGCTGTTAGATGGAGAAGACTGTCGTCTGCTGCCTGACAGCTCAGGTAAGCCCAAAGGAAAACTGGCCCCTAGAGCACATTGACACTCGCATCACTCCAATTTCAAGTGCCAGCGTGATGCATCGAGTCTGACTGGTGGGATCTCTTAAAAAAAATGCATGGCCATTCAGGAGCACAGCTGTTAAATTAGTCCATCAAACTAAACTCTTGGCGCAGCTTTTTCAGAAGGCTGTAAGAAAGCTCTTTACCACAGCATGATAAAATACGTGAGATAGGATTCTTGATCGCTACCATTTAAGAATGACTTTCCCCCGAGAAGATTTTATTAAGCCTCACAAGAAAAACCTATTCAGTGTTAAAAAATAAAATCATTACCTTGCTGCGCACATTTTCTACAACGTAGGATAAAAGCTTTTCCTAAATGGCAAAGCTGTTACCTGCAAAAAGAACAATACCCAGCTGAATTCATATTTCTCACTTTTCTGCAGTGCCCTATCACCTTTTCACTAGGTACCCATATGGGTGGCAAGATTGTAATCAGTTTATGTGTCTCTCTCTCTGTTATGATGATATAACTTTACACAACAGTTCAATTACACACCAGAAGAGGTGTTTCTAAGAAATATTGTGCTATTATGATTCTATAAGCGTTTCAAAGACAACACATTATAAAATCAACTTAATGTTCAATAGGTTTTAGAGAATACTCAATTTTAAAATTACTTGGTACATCAGTTTAATCTGTTTGCCTATTTGAAAGTGGAGCATATAGATTGCTTTTGGGGGTTGATATTATGAGTGATATGTAACGGAATATTGTTTTCATATTACTCTCACACTTTCATTTAATGCTGGATCTCACGGGTCTTTAAATTATACACAAGCACAAAGACACCTTGGTATTAAGTATCTGCTGAACTAATCTTTGATGACATTTTATTACGTTACTGTGTCCGCTGGCTATAGGCACAACATTAGGGTGACAGACTATTGCTTTAAGAAATAACTCTGATAAAAAGTAAACGTCAAGAATAGTTGGGAAATCTCTGCTGATATGTTTAGCTCATAATCTCAAAACAGTAATGAATGCTACTTGCTTTCCTTCCTGTCAAACATACAACTGGATTGACTTAAAATGCTTAGATTTGACAAAGAAATAGTTCAACATTCTGTCTATCAGCTAAGGACTTTTTGTTTTTCATTACCACCATTGGATACTTTGCAGATATCATTGGGTTTGTTTCTTGGTACATTTTAACTGCATATGATGATGAATGAGCTTAACAATCGTGGTTAATGGTAATTGTGCTATCTCAGCCTTCAAATGATTCAGTTCTAATTCAGTTTGAAAATACTTTATTAATTCCAAAGGGAAATTAAATATAGTAGCTTATTGGCTTTTTTAAATTAGTTATTGTAAATGTTGATCAGGGGTGTTTCCTGGACGTGAGAACATTGGGAGTTGAGCCCACAACCTAGTAGGGGAATCTTAGGGAAACTTAACAAAAAAATGGCTTTTATCTGAAGCCTTCTTGAGCATTCTGGCACTTTCTAGGAAGACAAATACTGCAATATGTACAGTTAGCTGTATAAAAAAATCTAAAGATAATGTTTGATGTAAGCTGTAAATATCAGAACAGACTTCAGAAAACCTTTTAGAAAGAAGTTATTTTCACTCATTATTGTCATTCTTGCTGGTAAAATATATAAACAAAGGGCAAGCATGTGCCACGCACGACCCATATATGCAGGCCTTAGGCCTTGACATGGGTGACCCGGGTTCGAATCTGGCTTGTGGTCCCCTCCTGTCTTTCATACCCCCTTTCCTGTCAGCCTACTGTCGAAAAAAACAAGCCACTAGTGCCCCAAAAGCTCAAAAAATTTAAATATAAAAAAGGTACTGGTTCATCTTCTTTTCTTACACCCTACCCTGTAAGCATTGCACAAATATAGACCAATGGAACCTACATATTAGAGCAAAATTATACTTTTTATTTTTAATTTCTAGCTTAAAGCTTCTCCATTTTGATTATACCAGAAAAATTATAAATAATAGAACAAAACATTGGGCTGAAGGATATATATATATTTTTCCTTATATACTGAGGCTGATGCAACCCCTTGAGAGGTCTGCTTTTGCTTTCATTTCTTTCTTTAAAGAAAGACATACAAAATTATTAGTTATGACATGTTTAATCAGTTTCACCCATTATACCCACTTCAGAGACTTAATAATTTAGAAAACTTCCTAACAATTCTATGACAATCCTAAAGTTAATCTAAAAAATAATCATTTTTAGGACAATGCATGAAACCAACATCCTAATTCAATGGATAGATTGTGAGGAATTACACGACACGAATATTCCAAGAAGGTCTATCTGCTTTTTACATCTGGGTCTTTATACATAATTAACAGGGAGATAATTAGGTATTAATTATAAATATAATATAGGGATTTATTTGGTAGAAATTAAAAGTTTTAAACCAGCTCTTATGAAGTGGAAAAAAATAAACTATAAATAGAGTTTCTTAAAGTTAAACTCACAACATGCAACAATTGAAAAAATGTGTGGGATTTTAACACAGTGCAGCTGTGTCACTCATTTAGATTGGTAACGGTGTGCTGAATTAGTTGTCCCAAAAGAACAGATTTTCCTGTTACTGCATACTGCTCAATCCCTGCAGGTACAGTGTCTCACCACCTGTTTGTCTTTTACCCTTTTTAGTTTCCGCAAGGCCTTTGCCTCTTCTACCAAGTCCAGAAAGGACTTTTGCTTTAAATTGTCATTAGGTGTGACTTGGTGTGTACTTTGTTGTATGTCTTTGTGTTGCCCTGGGACAGACTGCAGACCTGTTCATGGTGTTCCAAGTTGGA
>NW_015150695.1:469612-487395 GCF_000732505.1 Cyprinodon variegatus
AGCATATTAGTAGCTTAGAAATACAATAGGAAACGGAATATTAACTTATATTATGAGCCATTTCCATTAATCAATATCCAAAAGTATAAATATCTTTAGGTTTATTACAATGGAAGTTTTTTGTTTTGTTTTATCAATTGCATTTATGTTCAACAAAAAAAATTATATATGATTTGGTGTTGAGTTTATATAGTTAATAAGTTAATATGTATATGTTTTTCGATGCAATTTTGTACACATTGTTTAACCTATCACTTTTGATGGTGGAAATCATCTGAAATAAATTCACTCGATCAATGCATCTCAGTGTTATTTAAACTTTCTGTATAGCCTATTTTGCAGAACAGGAGCCTGCAATGTTTTGCATTCTTCTTTGTTCTCATTGAGTGGATAATGGGCCTGTGCACTTTCCATTTTCTTTTTCTTTTATGTCAATACTTTTACTGGATATTCGAAAAATTCCTTAACAGCTTTATAGAAAGCGGCACTCAGCAGTGCTCAGTGCACACTCTTGTGCCTTGTCAGTATTTCTCTAAGCCTCTTTTTATACCATCCATCCGTCTTCAGAAATCTCCCCCTGTCCTATGGACCCACACAGCAGGTAATCTTTCCAGGGCTGCCAGTACCAATGTCTTTCATGCCGGCATCTCAACAAACAACATTAGCAAGGCACACAGGGTGTTTGTCAGCTCCTTTCTCTGTGGTCCTGCTTAATCAAAGGGCAGATACTAGCTTTGGAACCCCTTTAATCAGCTGGAACGATTACAGTAAATTGGTGCCTGCTTTACTCAGATGTCTTTGGTATCCTTGCAGGGGTATGTTAACGTACTGAAGCTTCGTTATTGTGAGGGTCAAAAGACCACCAGCAGATTGCAGTCAAACTCTGTGCCTTATGATTGACAGTATCACACAAAAGACTAACAAAGCTGTCTTAAAAGATATTGGGTGAGACTGTTGAACTCAGTCTCTATATAAATTTCAGAAAAACAAGTTCAGATTTGTTTACAGCTTCAAATGTTGCTGTATTTGCACTAGGTTTTTGTATACTAACTATTAGTCTGTCATATTTTACCACAAAAGCGTTTTAATGTATCAAATTTGTTATTTGATTCTACTTTCCCTTGTGCTGCTTTGAGATTTTGTCTTGCTGGCTCCCTGTAGTCTGGCTATACATATTTCCCAGCAGAGAGTAAAACAACTTTCTGAAAGTGACATCTGTGTGTGTTGGTTTTCAGCAGCAGCAATTCTTAAAATATTCACAGTCATATTGGGTAAACCAAGTGCTGCATTGCTGCCAATGAAGTGTTTATGGAATTTGTTTTCCAGAGCAGCTGCTCCTCTGAACTCAAAGCAGTGAAACAACATCTCTGTTGGGCTCCGTTTCAGGAGGCTCTGCAAACTGTGGAGGTTTTTTTTTTTTTTTTTTTACAACCCAATTATGTTGTTCATTGAGATAAAAATTCAGTCATTTCATACTTAATAAGTTCTATTGATTTTAGATGGGGTTGTTTGGGGAGAGAAAGATATTTAGAATCAAAGTTCACTTTAAGTCCAGTTTTCTTTATAGAATGAATTCAAAACATGTCTGAATTGTATAGAATGTACAATAAGCTATATTTTCTTTATCAGCTTCTGTGCTGCTGATCCAAATCTTAAAAGTATGTTTTATTTGTTTTCTTGGTATACTAAGTATTGTGTGATCATCCATATGTATTTTTGTTTTCATTCAGTGTTGGCCCATATATATATATTTTTTTTTCATTGTGTTAAGTTTCTGAGCATAATCTTGAGTCTTTTGAGTCCATTTGATTTTGTTCTCTTAGATTCCTGGTAGCCTTTTCCCTGTGATATGGCAGTTTACTTTCTGTAGGTTAGCTACCTCTGACTTAAATAGTTAAAAGTTCTTCCATTCTGCCCCTGCTGCTTTACACACCTGCATTTATTGTAATTCTTCACTCTTTCCTTTTTATGTAATCTTTCTGATTGGTATTGCCACTAGCTAGAGTACATCATCTCATTGCTAGATTGCTAGTTTTTCTGACCTCCTAAATGCCTTATTTTCCTTTCAGCTTCTCTATTATACTTGTCCAACTTTTCTCTCTGTACTGCCATACTTAACACCCACAAAACAATATAGAGCAAAGCACACAATTTTCACAAATTTTCTTTTTATTTGCATATAGGTTTGTGGCTCAGGATGGTTTTATTGATTTGCCATCCAAAAATCAGCAACAAAAAGCGGAAAATGTAAGCAGGTGAAGGCCAAAAATGCCAAATCTTACAATCAGAGCCTTGTTTAATGTGTACCTAAGACCAAAGTATTGTCCTCTACCTCAAATGTAAGTTAATAAAATTCAAGTTTATTATTTTCAGTGCTGTTGAATCTATTATTCATTTACAGTGGAGGATTAGGGCAACTGAAAAAGTAAAAAAAAAATTAACATGTTTGTTAAATATAATTTCAGTTTAATTTGGGAAAAAAGTCATAATTCTGACTTTAATCTCAGAATTATGACTCTAATCTTAGACTTCTGACCTTTTTCTCAGAATTCTGACTTTAATCTTAGAATTCAGATTTTTTGTCTCAGAATTCTGACTTTAATTTCAGAATTCTGATAGAATTCACGTAAAACATTGCCTAATTCCATCATTTTCCACCAATGTGTTACACATTGGTGGAAAATGATAATGATAATATGATAATATAAATGATAATAACTCACATCTTTGTTAGTGAAGCTGAGTGCTCCCACATCTCTTCTTTCGTGGTGCCCATCTACATTAAGATCCATAATTCTGAGATTAAAGTCAGAATTCTGAGATTAAAGTCAGAAAGTCACATTTATTCAGAAAGACAATTTAAAAGAATGGTTATCAATTTCATGCCTCTAATTTTATCCTAAATCAGAGGCACCTGTTTGAGGGCATTTGCTGCATAAAGACACCTGTCCACTCTACAGAATCAGCAAGAATCAAACTGCTCCACAAGGCTGGAAAGGGCTATGAGGAGATTGCCAAGGAGCTTGCTGAAAAAAGTTCATTAGAAATGATAGAAGCTAAACATGAGTGTCAATCTCCCTCGGACCGCGGTCCCATGCAAAATCTTACCTCATGGGGTCTCAATGATCTTAAGGAAGGTGAGAAATCAACCAGAACTACTCTGGAGGAGCTGTTCAATGACCTGAAAAGATTTCCAAGGTTACTGTTGGTAATACACTAAGATGTCATGGTCTGACATCATGCATGGCATGAAAGGTTCCCCTGCTTAAACCAGCACATTTCAAGGCTATCTTAAATTTGCAAATTACTATTTGGATGATCCAGTGGAGTCATTGGAGAAAGTCATGTGATCAGATGAGACCAACATAGAACTTTGGTGTCACAATTTCACTAATCGTGTTTGGAGGAAGACGACTGATGAGTAGCATTCCAAGAATGCCATCCCTACTGTGAATCATGGGGGTAGTAGCATCACAAGTTGGGGGTGTTTTTCTGTACATGGGACAGGGCGACTGCATTGTATTAAGGAGAGGATTACCGGGGCCATATATTGCAAGATTTTGGGGAACAACTTCCTTCGCTCAGTTAGAGGTGGGCGATGGAGGTTCTGACGTGGCCTAGCCAGACTGTTTCTCAGCGGCAGCCCAGAAACCTGACTGATCTTGAGAAGATCTGTGAGGAGGAATGGGCCAAAATCCCTCCTGCAGTGTGTGCAAACCTGGTGAAAAACTGCAGGAAATGTTTGACCTCTGTAATTGCAAGCAAAGGATATTGTACAAAATATTAACATTGATTTTCTCAGGTGTTCAAATACTTATTTTCAGTTGTATCATAAAATAAATATGAACAAAATCATAAATTGTGATTTCTTTTTTTGTTTTGTTTTGATTATGTCTCTCACAGTGGACATGCACCTACAATGACAATTTCAGACAATTTTGGGAGAACTTGCAAAACAGCAGCGTCTTTAAATACTTATTTTCCTCACTGTAAATTCACTGGCTAATTACTCTGCTTTGAGTATAAGCTCTACTATTGTGCAATGTTTATTTAGATGTGGATAATGTCTAATCTGATATCAAGTTGCTCTTAGAGAGACAGGTTTCAGTTGGTACAGACTCAGAGAAATGCCATGTCTTCACTCATTCTCGTTAATTGTTTTATGACATTCTCCCACTTTGTGACCACAATTTTGTACTTCTTGACAAACTTCCTTTAAAAAAAGACAACAAAAACAACTAGCACTTCATCTTCCACTGTTTTAGTCCATCAGAAACTGAAGTACATGGTGCTCAAAATCAGTTCTTAAAAAGAGTGTGGAAAACATTACCTTTTTGTGATCAAACAGTACATATGGCTAATCATCTTTAAAAACATCTGGTAAAGCAGATGATTTATTAATGCACCATACTTTTTCTATGTTTAAACATTTTGGAGCTCCAAAGTGCATTATATTTTTACTTAAAACATAATTTATCCAATGCATTTAATTAGAATTAAAAATTGTTCTTCTAAACCAAATACATAAAATTTACAAACCATGAAGTAAGACGGATCTTAAATCACATATGACATTATGCAGAGTACATACCCGTAGAGAGATTTTGTTTTGTAGTTCAGCAGTCAAATTCATGAATTACAATTTATATAGAGCTCCTTTTTCTCTTATAAATGGTCTTTCGTGATTGATGAAGCAAACTCTCCAGAGGGAGTTTATAGGTCAAAGAAACAAGCAGTGGCATGAAAGAGCACCTTGTCTGAGTAAACAGCATGCCACTTTTTACTTTCATGAATGTGAATGTTATATCCTCTGCCAGGTGAATATAGAATCAACTGGCTATAACTGACTATGTTTTCATTTATCCTGATGTTGTAGGGGACCAATTAATTCCAAGGAATCATACAGCTCCATTTGGTCACTACCAACCCCTCATTTTGCTGCTTTACCAACAAATTATAATAGAGCATCTGTTCAGCTTAAACAGTACAGCTTAACAATTGGAACCTGAGAGAAATTTCAAAATTTGTTAAAGACTGTATTTTGGGGAGCTTGTATGCTACTTTTAGCCTTTGTACTTGACTTCTTGTGCCCTTGTAGATTAAGACATATCCTTTTTTCATTTCCCTTTTTCAGATTTTTTACCTCAATTTCTCCAAGATATAAATTATTACCACTGCTATAACTTTTGAATCTTATAATAATAATAACACGTTATTACAGTCATGTGCTGGTTGACTTGAACATTGCTACATTTTACTCTGCAAACCTGTTTTTTGTATCTCTACATTGTCACTAACAGCTTTCAATCAAGGAGTGAAAGATTTTAAATTATATACGTTTCTCTTATGACCTGTACCTCTATTATATACTTGCTATCTGAATTTATTAAGACTATGTAACTGTGGAATTATCAATACATCTGCAGGTAGAGATCACTACTGCCATTTAACTTTAAATATGAGGTGGTTATTCATTAATACTTTCTTTGCATTTTCTCTAGTAATTTAAAAGAGGTTGAAGCAATGACCTAGTGCCAAATCAGACTTATGCAGATTTGATAGTACTTTGCAAATTCAAATATGGTCAAAATCAAATCATATTAATGTGCTTTATTTATATAGTCCAAATTCATAACAAGTCAATACTATAATTTTCTGTCAAGGAACTTAGGCTATCCTGAACTTTCTTTGTTGCTATGCTGCTATGGGTTTATGCTTCTGGAGGACATAGGGACTACTATTACTCACTTTGTTTGATTCTACTTTTCTTGTCCAATTTAGCATTATTGGTTAGTTCAACTTCAGACTTAATGTTCACTCAACTTTTTTTCATATAGTAGCTTCACACAGGCTGGCGCTCCGTTAAGCTTTGACAACATCGTGGAAGGAGGCAACAGCTCGGGTGCTGCATCAACAAATAGGAGATTATGGGACTGGGTCTGTTTTTTCAGTGCTTGTTTTAGTTTTTTGAATTTTGTTTTAATTATGTTGGCTGTGTGGTGTATTTTAGATGAGTGCGAGCACTTTTTTGTAATTTTTTTGTAAAGGTGGTTTGAATCTATTCTATTTATTCCACTCTGTTCTATTCTATTCTATTCTTTAACAATGACAGAATCTTCTATCTGTAGATTTCGTATAATTTTAAATCAGTATGAGTTGAGTGTTTTAATGGCACATTGTTTTAAGATAATTTGTTTCAGACAAGAGCATTAGGCAGTGAATGTTATTTTTTTTTAAGATTTGAAAGATCCATTTCAATTGCAAAGTAAAAACTTACTTAAAAAAGGCATGGAGTCATTATTTGGAGAAAAAATTCTATTATCACTGTATGACTCATTGATATGAAGTGGGCAGTTTTGTTACACAATTATGTTGGTGCAAGTAAGCTGAACTTAACCAAAACATAGAAGCCATTTTGTCCTATAATAAATGTTGCGAGATTTTTATGCTCTTTATTGTATGCTTTTCTTTCAAGCACTAATTTTTCACCAGGCTTAAACTCATAGCAGATAAATTTTCATCAAAACATCTTTCTTTTCAAAAGTAATCACAGGTGTCTAAGGAGGGGGCGGAATAAAAAGTGTTAATTTAACTGAAAAAAACAAAGAGTATAAATAATTATTTTCTAAACTTTGATGAATCAAAAACATGTAAACATTAATTTATGGTTACGATGCCAACATCAACAGGTGAGCACAAATAGGAATAGTACCTCCAGTATTGCCAAATTCTTGCTCTGTAACACACTTCAGAAATTTCTTTTTCTACACTTCTCAGACTTAAGTATTCATCTATAGTATGTAGTTTTCACTTTCAGATATTAAAATAAAAATATCTACTAATGGCCGCAACCCCAGTTTAGAGCTTTATAAAGTTATAAATTAAATGATTTGACAAACAGCTTAAATTAGATGAGTTATTCCTATCCCTCTTTCATGACTAGATCTGAATGTGTATGCAATCTCTATATAAAGTTTTGATTCTATTTTGTATCACTAAATGTACCATTTTGTCTCAGTTGCTCATTGGATTCAGCAAGGACTGAACTGAACTGAACACTTTGTGTACCAATCTCCTTAATAATCTTTAATTTGTGTTTAAATGTGATAATAGGTAAGTGACCTTTATATCGAAATAAAGTCTACCCCTATCGCCTAGCTTTCTTTGAGGTTTAAAATGGTATTGACTAAATGACGGAGTGGATATTTCCTACTAGAGTTTTATAATGCAAAAATATGCATGGCTATAGTAACTAAAGACACAATAACCAAAGGAACAAAGTTTTAACCCATGAATAAATACGGTGAAAAACTACAGCTGGTGTTCAATCAGGCCTCCCATAATGGAGGAATACAATATGCTTTACCTGACAAAAAGCACTTGTTAACTGGCCTCATGCGTGTCTGTTTCTTTTTTCACTTACAAAGTCACTGACTTCCTTCCAGGGCTCATTATCATCACACACAGTCAGTATGCACAAGAGCATAACCTATGGTGGTTATGAAACCAAGGAAAGCATTTTATCACCAAGGGTTTCCTTCTGTATTCTGTTATGGCAGAAAAGGGGGCTGTAACTCCCCCACATGTCAGCGTATGACATCTCCATTGTGCCAGGAGAAAGCACTCACGCAGGGTAAAGAGTATGAATTTTGACAGTGGAACATATATCAAAGTGGAAACTACATATCACACGTTCCAAGCCTCCAGGTTCACTGGTCAGAAACAATGAAACTGTTAGTAATGGGCTTTTCAGAATGAACTTGTTTTTTTCAAACATTTATGGGCCTGTCACTGTTGGTGTTAATGGTTGCAGGGGCCATAATACTCCCTGGAGATACATAAATTCCTAGTATATTGTCTGAAAGAAATAAAATTTTAGTAATCATTCCAATATGATTTCTATACTTTTCTTATTTATTTCATTAAGTCATGTGATTTAAATTATACCAAGTTGTAATTTCTGGTTGAATATCTCAGCCTGAAAGTATTTCAATGAAAAAAAAGCATTATTTGTTTATGTCTTGGAATTCAACCTTTGCACTTAACAACTACTCACATGATGCTATGAAATGATATACATATATATATGGTAAGGTAATGGTTAGGTTTAGGTTAGGGGTTATAGTTAGGCTGTAAGTGGGTAAGAAATCAATGGAAGTCAATGGAATGTCCCCACAACAAAAGAGAAACATTATGCGTATGTGTTTACAGTAAATTAAAAGAAGCTTAATTGAGGCAAAGCTTTGTTTGAGGAATTCCAAGGATCATTGTGCAAAACAGACAATTAAACAACATAAAAATAACCAATTTCGTATAAAAAGAAACACAGTATTGGAAGCTGAGCTTTAATGTTGGACTTGTGACAAATTGTTTGATACAACTCAGATATACATAAACAGTGCTTTTTTTTCTCCCTGCAGCAAATGGTGCTTATTTACTACTAGTTTTATTAGGGCAGTCTCGACATGTCTCCATGATCAATCAGTAGGTGCACTTTTTTTTTTTTTTTTGCTAACCAAAATGAGCCATGGGCAGGAAACATTTGACATTCTACTGCATTTGCTTTTTGTTAGAATCTTTCTGTTTATGAAGATAAAATAAAATTTGAAAGGGTGTAGTTGAATTTGAATCTGATGGTATTGAATTGTATAGCTTTAATTTGATTGTTCATGACGGATTCTAAGGTGCCTGATCCTCTGTCGCTGCGCAGATTTGGAGATTTGGAAGGAAAAAAGAAATGTTTGGTTTTCCCTTTATAAACACCTCGGGCCTGATATTGAAAGATTTAAAATAAGAAGCAATAATCTGCATTTGGAAAAAAATAAAATAAAAAATTGTAGTGTGGCTTCTCTATGGGTACTCCCACAGCCTAAATGACTGTTAGGGAAGTTTGCATTTCTAAATTGTCCTTCGGTACAGTATAAGTGTGTGTGCATGGTTGTGATTCTCTGTGTTGCCCTGTGACAGAGTAACAACTAATTTTATAGCCAAATTAGCCTGGATGCTTGGCACATCATACATAGATCATGTGACTTTTTAAAAACAGAGTTTGACAAAGCTATGAAGAGGTGTGAAAAAAATTATCTCCAACCACTATGGTAAAAAAATTCCACAAATGCTACATTACCAAAATACTGTACTGTAAGTACTGTATATATGTAAGTGTTTTCTTTTTTTTTTTTGTAGTTACTGTGATTTGCCTTTGACAATGTATATGAATGTTCCTTTGTGTATCGCATTTCATGGCTTGTATATGTTAATAATTTTTAACCTCATTGCAAAGGAGATCTTTTGCTAGACAAATTTTAAATAAATTTGAGGTTAATCATTTTTTTTATAATGGAGGTTTCATGAAGGAATTCTGAAAAAAAGTGCTTTAATAAAGGTTCATTTTTGAGATCTATGCAAAACGGCTAATTTAGCCTTTTTACTTTTGACATTGTTTTTCTTCCATTTTTTTCTTTTACAGTTAAACAGAGGTGTTCATACATTGGAGAGTCCGTGGTTCTAAATGTATGTTTATGTTTTTAAAAGTATGAAATCTTAGCCTTTAAAAAATATCAAAAACAAATAATTGATCTATTTAAAAAAAAAATCTAAAAAGCTTGTTGCTCTCCTTTAGAAGCGGTAATACAGTACCACTCATTATGCAGTCAGAGCGTATTGCTGGCTCTCTGCTGCTGTCATGACTGACATCCATGCAATGAAAGCCAAGTGAAATTCTGAAAAGCTCACCTCAATAATACATATTTATATTAGTTATCATAGAAATGCTATTGAGAAAGATCTGACCTTGCTTCAGCTTGGGAACAAAAATGAATTATATATAACCCATACAGACTTTACTTGGAAAATAAGAGGTATAATACGTACTATGAAGAGCTGAAGATGCACTTTTCAAACTGTTAAGCCAGGGGGACATTCTCATTGGTGAAATGTCAAAGCCTGGAATCCACAGGAGATGCATTCCTGGGTTTGTAAAGGGATTTTCTTTGAAGAAGATTCTGGTGAATATTAATGTCCAATGGTACTGTGATTGTCTGGCTTTGTGCAGCTCAAAATGGTCATGACAGCATGCAGAGAGACTGAACAGGTTGAATGCTTGAAATCAGAGGAAACAAATTACTTTCTAAATGTAAGTTTAAAACTGAATTTGCCAAAAATGTTAAACTTTGGGATTTAATAAAGTAAAAATCTAAATTTTAATTTGAAAGATAACTCCTCAACCCACATTCAGTGGGTGAAATAGTGCTTTCACAAATGGAAGGTTTGCTTCCACAGCCAGTTTTTGATGTGCATCTGAGTTAACCAATTTACCCCACATTGCCTACCAATCTTAATATTGCTGTTTAAATATATTGACATGTTAGAGAATGATTGGTTTCTTGCAATCAGTATGATGACAAAAGTATTGCATGAATTCAGTCAAATTATTCTCTGTATGTCAGATCTATTGGGATTGTATTCATTCAGACTTCTGTCTCAATGACTATGCTTTAGGTCAGATAATCCTCAGGGAGCTTGACATTTTAAAGGGTTGGAGATGCCCAACATTTAAAAGAATGTCATACAAAATATAGTTTTATTAAATTTATACCAAATCATGTTGGATTTGAATGTTGTAATGTATTTGTTACAGGAGTTTTTGAGAGTTTTCATGAAAAAAGAGTGTTCATGAAAACCCTGAAATACACAATCAGAAAAATGTTGTGAACAGAAAACATATAAAAGATTATACAGAAAAACATAATGTATCAGAACTCATGCAAATAAATGATCTAATTTAATGTATGCAAAAGTTGTTTTTGATTTCTAATTTTAAAAATAAAAAATTTCCTTCAAAAATGTAATGCTCCAGGCTTTTAAGGGTTAAAATATGTATACAAGAAACACTTAGCAAGATGGCGGGGTTAATAAAATCAATTTTCAGAAAGGTTTTCTATTCCTAAGTAACGCTTCCACAAGCCACTCGTGTTGAAAAGCATATGGTGACAGCAGAAAGGAATGACTCCCCTTTAACAAGAATAATTTTTATAGAGAACCAGGCTTAGTATAAAAAAAACATCTGCTGAGATAAATTAGCGAAGGAGGGAAATGAGCAAATAAAATGTATGAAAGCCCAACTGGCTGTAAACGATAAAAACTCCTCTTACTATTCTTTTACAGTGTTTTAGCAGCAAAGGTTGTAGGTGAGTAACTGGTTGGTGTTTAAGAAGTGCAGATAAATAAATATGCACATTATTATTTTGCTGTGTTGCTAAATGTACCACACATTTAAAAGTTCCCATTAGCCTAGGTGACCTTCTGGGAAATAATGCATCACAGGAGCTAATGCACTTCACAGATCAACTTCTTGACGGTAACTGAAAACCCATGAAGTCACAAATGGAAGCCAGGACGTTTTAGTATTATTGCTACAATATAATTACAGCAATGGTCTTGCTGTAATGTTCTGAGTGAGCAAAGTTCTGGAGCACATTTAGCACACCCCAGAAGCATGTCTGTATTAAAAGGTGTGCTTAAAGTTTCACACAGTGATGTGATTTTAATGCAAAAGATACTGAACAGTAGAACTTAGATATATATAGTACATCTTATATAGTAGCATCTCCATGTTCACATTCGGTATATGTGAAGAGTCAGTGCTGGACAGCAGAATTTAACTCTCACTCATCTCTGATTTCAGTCACATGTTTTAGGTTTTCTCTGTCTATGTTGAGAGAAGTCATAAAGTCTCGATGCTGCAAGGATGAAGTCATGACCCCATTTTATTTTCAATCATTTTTTGATTCAGTATTTTTCTCTGATGGTGATAGTTCAGCTGCAGCACTTTAGACTGAGCATTTCTCTTCGAATGATGCATGAATCTTTCAGCCATATCTATCTTCTAAGATTTTATATAATGGAAAAATCTAAACACAGGAGTATTACGGGGATATTACTTGGTTATTTTTACAATTTGAGGTTTTCTAATTTATGGTGTTTATAAACCGTTAGACACTTAAGCTTCATTTGACCAAAAATGCATGACATGTTTAAGACAAAACTCAAAAATCTGTTCAGTGGTGTAGAATGTTCAGTTAATCCAGTAGAAAAATGTAGAAAAACATATTGGTTATCAGACCCCCTAGAATCTGGGATACAAGTGTTTTTATGCTATTATTAGTAGATACTGTAGCAGCAAAAAAAAAAAAAAGAAAAAAAAAGAAAAACATGTCAACATCACTTGTTATCAAGGAGACTAAACACAGGCAAGAAAAGTGCTAAAGTGTTGAAGAACTGGTTCATAGGTCTCTTCGTCTGCTGGTTGGACATGAAATGGGTTCTGCTCTCCTCCAAAGAGTTGCTTAAAGGGTCCCTGGATCTAAAATGTAATACTTGCAAGCAAGATGAATTTTTGCAAGACCTGTGATCTCACAAACCACAGAACATACATCTTGCCAGAAGCCAATCAATGCATTAAAGGTGTAGTAGTGTCATGTTGGGTTCAAGGCGTCTAACCCACATTCAGAAACCACTCTTAAGACAGGGGAAAAGTTAAATGATTTATTTACAATGATTACAATGAAAGATGATGCACGGTTCTGGGTTCTTCGGACTGGTCTCGGGAGGAACACCACTGAGGAGGACAGAGCAGTTAGAATAGATCCAGGAAATTTGCAGTTTACTGATGGTGGGGATAAATACCTGCTCAGAGAGGATTCTGATCAGCAGGGGGGGAACCTTGTGAGTCCAGAGGCTAGTCGGCAGGCAGAGGGCTGAGGGCAGAGGCAGAGACTGAGACTGAGTGCAGGCAGGCAGATTCCAGGCAGAGATTTCTATTTCCAGAGTTTCTGGTTTCCAGGAAAGTCAGGATCTGTGAGGCAGAGAGAAACAGGGTCAGACAGGTTCACTAAATCAGGATCTTAGATCAGGCAGGCTGGCTCAGGTTTTGCTAACCATTACTGGCAAACACTCTGGCAGGGAAGTGTCAGCCTCCTCCTCCTTAAATAGGTCTTCTTGATGAGGAGACAGGAAACAGGTGTGTAGAGGTGAGCTCATACCCTCAGGAGGAAGATCTCACGCGCCCTCTGGTGGAGAAAGTGGACAAGCCTCCAGATCCCAACAAGTAGGAGATCTTTTCTTGCGCATTTTTTACCATGTGGCTTAAAGATCTCTCCACACCTGCTTAGCAGCTAAAATAGAAAGGTCTGGAATTGAAACTAAAATAAATGGTCCCCGCTACAGTGAGAAATCCATGAATAACCTCAACCAATCACAAAAGACGGTCCGTTGTACACAATTGGTTCCATAACAGGTCAATCATGGTCTTCTGCTTGTCCCTCCCTGCTGTGCCATTACCCTGACACGGGGGGAAGCAAGGGGGCGCCGGTGTCCAGCCTACCGTCACCGGGTCGGGTTTGGTCACTCTGTCCCCAGCCCCGGAGCTCATAGCTCGGTTCTGCTGCACTGCAGGTATGAAAAGTAAGACATGTCCGGGAAAAAGTGAACATCTGGTCACCCCTAAAGCAGCAATAGCAACAAAAATGCGTGTGCTGCTTTATTTTTGATGCTTGTACAAGTTTTGTTCTGATGTGCAGCAGAAGCTTCTTTGCTGCTCTGGCTGCACAGTGGAAAAAGTGACTCTGATGTGCGTTGGGCGAAGCTACTCTATCGTTTCTTTGCCTGTAACATTAGCAGCTATATTTGCTGTGATCATGGGGTAAAAAGTAGTTTGAATCTATTTTGAAGTGAGAAAGTGAAAAACATCATCAGTACAGTCAGTTCATCCAGATTGCCATCCTGCCTTCAAATATTTCTGTTGGAGTGGTTCAGACCCCCTATGGCCCGGTCGTCTCGGCGGCAGGAAGGCCTTTTTTATGTACGTAATCAAAACTGCAGGCACCAGGATAGTAAAAGCAAACATGTTTTGCCGGCAGATTTCGACATTTTCAGTTAATTTAGGCATTAATAAGCTGTTTTAGAGGAGTGATCATAGCGCTCTGCATCATCAGTGCTGTCTGTCTCCCTGCCAGCTCCGTGCAACCCACCACTTAAGCTGCTCAGCGTTCATGCGTTTTGAAGGCGTGGCTTCCAGGGGTTCGAAGGGAGAGGCATGATTGTGTATGTTCAAAAATATAGCTTTTTCCAAGATCTCCTACTGCACCTTTAACCTCAAATAAAAAAAAATAAATTGCATATAAAATGCATTTGTGGATGGGAAATATTTGTGCAGGTTCCTCCCGGCCCAATTTAGTAAAAGTTTAAGCCTTAACCTGGTATTTTACTGTACAATGCTTTTGAAATTGTCTTGAAATTCATTTATAATTCGTAGGTGCAAAATAAATAGAGCTTACCCTGACTCCCTTTGTTGTGTATATGTGCATTCATGCTGATGTAACATAAGCAACATGAGCCATTTGACATGGGTTGTTGCCATTGTTTTTTGGTCTCTTACACAATAAATAAAGTGTTGCACAAGCAGCAAAACCTATTAACTGCCTCTACATCAGTCAGAGACACAAGGGTTATGTTTGCACCCTTTAAGGAATGACATAAATCGAGGAGCAAGACCGAAATCCTTATCTTTCCTTATCCAAATAGTGTACCTTTATAGGCTTTTTTGGTTTGAACAAAGAGCCCAAAAAAAACAAAACAAAAAAAAAACAACAAAAAAAAACCTTTCACAATCTGACCGACAGAATTTAACTAAAGCTCAACACCACCACATACATTTTAACATAAAGTCTGATTATGAAGTCGGGTGATGACACCTCTAAATTATTTTTAAATAAAACTCAAAGAAAAAATGACATTTATCATTGATCCAAAGAACCAGTCAGTTATGGTTTCTGTGCTCATATTCTCATAAGAATTAGATTTAGTATTCTGTCTTTTTTCTGTCGTTTCTACAGGAACATTGGCCTTTTGTTGCCACTAGCTAGAACTGCCCATGCTCCATTCATAAATTTTAGGTGAAAACACATTTCCTCTAAGATGTATTTCATAGGTATACTTAATACATACGAATATTGGCACTACCTATGTTAAATGACCAAATCAATACATATCTGCTATTTTAACTGTGAGGTAATAACAAATCTACTCTCAACATTTCTATGGAAGCAAGTGTGTTTCAATTTTCTAATTAAAACTGATTAATAATAATACTTTTTCATTTTAGAAATAATGCTGCATTTCTTGACTAATAACTTAAATACCCCACTAGCATTTTCATTTTCTTCTACAAGACTGATAATAAATTAAATAACATTTGGCATTTCATTTGCAGAATTATCCTGACAAAAAACTGAACAAAATGAATTTTGATATGTCTAATTTGAAAAGTAAAATGCATCAGCAATAATGCAATTTTGTGTTCAAGTCATAGTGTATTTTTTTGACGGAGAAAACAAACAAACAAACAAACTATATATATACATATATATATATATATATATATATATATATATATATATATATATATATATATATATATATATATACATATCCAAACTGCTTTTTCATTTTTCTCCACAGGGCTGCTAATTTTGTCACTTAATCCAAATGATCAATAACACAACATTAGACAACATATTTTAAAAAAAGTGATCAAAATTAATTTTGCAATGTTGAATTTGAAAATTAAAATGTCTTAGAAGAAATACTTTTTTATTTCAAAGTTAAAGCTGCATTTATTTTTAATTATAAATGAAATTTCTCATATATCACCCAAATTTCTTTACACTTTCTTTTTCAAGACTGCTAATTTTGAGTCAGAACTAAAGATAAAACTACAAGCAAGTTACTTTTTCATCTTCATGTCTTTTTCTTCAAAAAGTGTTACATAAATCAATATGAATTTGCAATTCTAAGCGGCGCAGGTGGGTGACATCAGAGGCAAAGCTGTTTCTAATGCACAACTACACATCTTGGACGTTAGGGACATAAACAAAGACCAAAGGCCATTCATATTTCTTCATAATTTGGCTGAGCATGTGTGGGTTCTCTCCGGGTACTCCGGCTTCCTCCCACAATCCAAAAACATGACTGTTAGGTTAATTGACTTGTCTAAATTCTCCTTAAAAGTGAGTGTGTGTTTATAAATAGTTGTTTGTCCTGTTTGTCTCTGTGTTGCCCTGGGATGGACTGGCGACCTGTCCGGGGGTGTACCCCGCCTCTTGCCCATTGACTCCTGGAGATAGGCACCAGCTCCCCTCATGACCCCACTTGGGACAAGCGTGTCAGATAATGGATGGATGGATGGAAATGCAGCCTTATTTTGAAAATAAAAAAGCATTTCTATTAATTCAGTTAAAACATTGGGACACATTTGCTTTCATACATGTTTGCTGTCGAACTTGAAACTGTAATTAAAATATTTTGTGATTTTGAAACCTTTTTCAAATATTTTTTCCAAGGAGCCTAACGATGTCATTCTTTGGGTTTTTCGTAGGTCTTTTAAGTTTTCCTTCTTTTTACCTCTTAAAAAGGTTTGTTCATTTTGTGACATGATCAGCTATTGAATGTTGTCTCTGCTGAAAAGCAAAATGAACAGGATCTTTTCTTTTTTTTTGAATGAACAGGACCTTTTCAACTTTTTATTTGAGGAGTCGGCTTCACTTGGTAAAAAGGATTAAAATAGGTTCAGGAGCAGCAGATAATGGTGTTTGAAAGTTAAAAAATCCTGGCAGTTACTGTGCAGTGCACCACAGGGGCATTTTTTCCTCTTTTCGAAGAAGGACCTAGATAGCTTCTTATAATGACCTGAGCGCTGAAGAAAGAAATAAAGATGAGCCTCCACAGACATAAGGACTGCTGTATGCCTGGATTTATAACAGAAGAAGAGATGAAGCAGAAGGAATGGAATTAAAATAACTTCTTTTCTACAGTTGGAATTACTGAATGTTTGATGTAATTGCTTCTATATGTAGATGGAGCTCTTGAATTAGCTCTGAATATTTGTTCTTCTTTGCCCTCTGTCAGAAACTGTTTTATAAGAAAAGTGATTTCTTCTAAGATTTAGAACCCCATGCCTGTCTCAGTTTTAAATGTGTCCTACTGCTATGGGAAATATTATTGACATATGGAACTTGTTCTGGAAAAACACTTCCATATGTTGTGAGTACACGCTTTCCTTTCATGATCTATAAATGAATGAACTTTGGCTGCTATGGGGAAAAAAGAAAAAAAAAACAGACATTCAAACCTATAGTTTGAGAATGCTTTGCTTTATGGCAAACATTTTTTTTTTTTGTCAGACAGGTGGAACTGATTCTATTCCTTTTACACAATTACCCCTCAAAAATGTGGTCTTCATTGTTTACAGCAGTGAAGTTAAATACTTACCTACGTACAGAGGTCTTGAAACTGATAAGAAACGCTTCTTGGTATTCATCAGAATCTGAGTGAGGATCATCTATAACAGCCTTGTACTGTATTTGTTCAGACACAATGTATTCAACTTTAGCTTCCATTGCTCACATAGTATTCAAGAAATGAATAGTCTTTTACTTGCCAAATTTGCATGTTATCTCATTTCTTGAAGGTGTGCTGTGAACCACTTCTTACTCGATGTTGTAGTCAGGTAGTAGTTCAGCGTATTGGTTACAGGTGAAGTCAACCAACTGGTCTAGCAAGATTATAGATGTATACTCTGTGTGTGACATAAAATAAGAGTATCTATCGATCGATCTATCGATCGATCTATCGATCTATCGATCGATCTATCGATCTATCTATCTATCTATCTATCTATCTATCTATCTATCTATCTATCTATCTATCTATCTATCTATCTATCT
>NW_015150695.1:490417-510957 GCF_000732505.1 Cyprinodon variegatus
AAAGTAAGGAGAAGAAAGTAGAGATAATTGCTAAAAAATGTGAGGAGCAGAAGTAAAAAGGTGTCTTAAACAGAATTACTCCTTTAAAGTATAGAAAGCCAAGCTAATGATATTTGTACCAACGCAGAACATATGGCTGTAGTAAGCCAGACCAAAATAAGGTTGCAAGTCAAAAAAGACACCATTAAAGCTCAAAAGGAGAATTTTTACATTTATTCTTGGAGTCACCAAGAGACAGTAAAGAATGAATAAAACTGGTGATAAATAATCAGTGTTGAGGTGAATGAATTAATAATAAAGAGCTGCAAAAATCTGTAAAAGTCCAAAACTTTCACCACTACCAATATCAGTAGCAGACATCTTGAATACAGAAACATTGACATGCTGCTACTTTCCGACTGATAGAAAGATAAAATTAAAATATTGCTTTAAGGAAATTTGTTTTCATTTATATAGAGTATAAAAGATATTTCTTATTAAATCTAGACATTATTAAATTATATTAAAATTACAACCCTAATAAAATTACATATACCGGTATTACCTGGATTCTCACATTTTCCCTTGTGGCATTTTGTTTTTTTGCTAACTCAGTTAAATAAAAATAGACTTTATACAGCCTAACATTTTTATTTGAGCTGAAACTATTTCTAGTTAAGTGGGTCTGCAAACCATAAAACAAACCTTTTTGGGGAAGTTTTACAAATTAAATAAGATTACTCAATTTTACAAACTGTTCCTTTGTTGGGTAGTTGAATTTTGTTTCATGATTTATGCAACCGACAGGTAGGTATTCTTTTCAAGTATATCTCAGTAAAGAACAAAGTCTACTGCAGTACTTAGATGTCCAAAACATCATGAAAACTGCAGAAGAAATCTAGAAATTTGAGTCTGAAAATGAAAAATACAGAAATGTTGTCAGTAGCTTCAATCTTTAACCAGACTTGGTGGTTAGACTGTTCATACCTGACTCTGTCAAAGAGCTGACACTACCCTGATCTGTGTTGGCTAGTTAGACACTGATGTGGTCTCCCTTGTCCTTTAGGGATGTCAGGCGTGAGGATTGTAAAACTGAAGCAATAAGCTGAAAGACTACAGCTTTCCATGAAAATGTGGGACCTTAAGAGGTGAGAGAGTACTGGTGTATTATTTCACCTTGTTTCATATTATGGTTATCCAGACAACCTACACATTTGAGGTATTTCTTATGCAACATACAGAAGCATATATGAGCCATAAACTATGCAAAAGAAAAAGTCTTAGACATTTTCAGATCACTCATAGATACTGCAGTGGGGAGTGTGCAGTGGGGAGTGTTGACCTACTGTAGTGGTTAGAGCAGTGCACTTGTGCTCTGAGAAGGTTGCAAATACCTGATTCCATCCCTACAGCCTCAGTCTGGGTTATGGAGCAAAACCCTTAACCTCTGATTGCTCCCCTGGTGCCACACAATGGCAGCCCACTGCTCCCCAAGGGGATTGGTCAAAATGCAGAGAGGGAATTTCCCCATTGTGGCACAATAAAGGGATTTACATTACATATTAAAAATAGTGCAGAGCTAAGTCTTTGAGACTGAGCTATACAGTGCTCGACTGCTTAATTTAATCTCGTAAATATCAGCTACAATTCCAGTCTCAGAAGTCTTACAGTTTGAACTTCAAAGCTTTATGGGTTATCAGTTTAATTCTTCATTCATTGTGCTACTCAGTATTACCTTGTGGATTTTCTCATGCCACTGCAGAGAGCACACAGTAACTGTAAAATGTGATGCAAGCATTTGCTCCATGGCATTACTGCTGTAGCCACAGACCTAACTATAGATTTTATTATTTTTTTTATTTCAACTTTGACATTTAAGTCAATGCAATGTATTGTAGCTCCTCTCCCTCTGCAGCTCCTCTCTTTATTGCCCTCTTTGGCATGAGAGTAGTGCTCCTCAGCTTTCTCTTATTCAACCAAATAATCTTTTCCCCTTTCACTCCCTCCAGCAGCTCTTCCCTGCTGCTTTAAGCTACCAGTAACACACCCAGCCTATGCTGCAAATTACTGCATCCAATGTGAAGTGGAAATCAGAAGTTCTGCACACGCTCTCAGGCTACTAAGGTTCTGCCTGCAAAATCAGGGGAGTTTCGCATTTCCACCACTGCAGACTAAGTATTCACAGACCTTTAAGGCTCAGACCCATTCAATTCCAACCTGGTTAAAAATGTTCTCTGTCAGCACTTTCTCCGGCAGCATGGCACTCTGTTTATTTTTGCCGGACACAGGGTTGAATGGACTTTAATAAATACTGTGGCCTGAGAGTAAAGGAGCCATCTGAGCTTGTCACAACTTGTATAACCTGCCTGCTGCACCAGTTCAGACCTGCTATTGGATGTTCACTTAACGGATGAGTGAGTGCAAAACTCTCTCATCCAAGCTCTTTCTCTTAAAATTGCACCGGTCAGTATTCTGCAGAGGAATCTCTGCACACATTGTCAGAGCTTCGCACATGCAAAACGAAACACAAACAAATGTCCAAAGAGTTAAGATTTTTGATAATTGCCTTGTAAAGAATTATAGAAAACCATAAAACAATGATTAAAAATTTTTACTTTGCTTTATGAGATGTATTTTTTTAACCAACAAGAACAAATGTTGGTTTGGTCTTTCCTTGTATTACAACAACAGCTTTTAGCTTGAAACCCTGGTCTGGGTCAGGGTTTGGAACTACACATTGATGAGAAATCTCTCATTTCACAGCTCTCTTTTAAAAAGAAAACATACTAAAACATTTACAAAATATTAACTGTTAAATAAATAAATAGACTACATTGTAGAGTTTTACTTGTTTAAAATGTTTTTGTTCATGTTAAAAAAATCTACCTTTCTATTATTTTAAAATCGTATCTTGCAAGAAATACTTTATACATACCATTTATAGGAATGTAAAGTATAAACCTGTAATATAACATGTACATTTAGTACAGTGCAATTATCAAACGACATTGTTAAGTTTTTAATGATCCTTTTTAATGTCTTTTTGCAAAACAGCTGTCATTATGCACCATCTGATGTCCACCAACACAAATACTGCTTTTAAAATACCCATATATACCCATTTTAGCCAATATGTATAACGTTATGCAATTGTAACACTAAACAGTAAAATAATAACACAAAGTTATATCTATTTGCAATAACTTTTAATTTGACAGAGCAGCCTGCTAAAAAGTTTAAAATTCTAACCACACAGGATTGGAAACATATATAATCAGAGTTTTGTGGTCTTTTATTTCTTACTACAATATTTATTCATTTATTGTCTTGATAGCAATAAAAATACATGTAAATATATACAGAAGATTTTGTTTTTCCTGCAGCTTTTTCTGAACCAGTAAGGGTTTAGAAACGGTTTTAATGGCTGTGTTTGTATTGACAAACAGGTAATTTGACTTTGGTTGTTTGGTTTTGCTAACAGAGTGAAATCTTTCATAATGAGCGACAATTAATTAAGCTTTAATATATATTACTATTAGACATTAGCTTGGCAATTGCAACAAAAAAAGTATTAAGCTTAAACAAATCTAACTTTGCCTGACCTTTCTGAAGAGGAGGAGTAATAAAAGGGTCAAAGACATCTTTTTATGCAGGCCAGGCGCACTGCTGCCCACCTCAGTATACTGGCTTGTGCATCATTTCATGGGCATTACGCTGCGGTGCTTTATGCATAAGTTAGGCTGTCGTTGGACATAAGTTCTGGGCTCGTTATGAATACTCTATTTATACGCCCACAATTAAAAAAATACATAGAAGGTTCAGCGTATGCCAGCCTTTTAAGAGATTCTCGGATGTCAGACATATTCTGTCTGAATTGGCAAGGTGTGACAGGGCCCTTACTTCAATAAAGTTGTACTACCCCTTTCATTGTAAGAGATGACCAGCTGCTCAAAAGCAATCCAGTAATGGAACAAGTAAGTTCAGGTCTCTCCACACATTTCTGAAATAATAAAATTGCATTCTCCCTGAGCATTCGTGGGTTCTCTCCGGGTACTCCGGCTTCCTCCCACAGTCCAAAAACATGACCGTGGCTTCTCTAAATTCTCCTTTGGTGTGAGTGTGTGCATGGATGGTTGTTTTTCTCTGTGTTTCCCTGAGATAGACTGGCGAACTGTCCAGGGTGTACTGCACCTCTCGCCCGTAGACAGCTGGAGATAGGCACCAGACCCCCCTTGACCCCAGCAGGGATAAGCGTGTCGGAAAATGGATCAATGGATGTACAGCATACAAGTGTTATTTTATTTTTTACATATAACATTAAATTAAAAATTCATACATTTGGAAGGGGTTTTTATTAATTTTTGATGAGACAAGAAATGTGTGACCTGAATAATAGATGTTTTGCTAAATCATTTCAAATCAGGAGCAGCAAGGGGAGGATCCAAGTTTTATAGTGGATGGACACATCACTTCACGTCAAGCCTTTTTCCTGCAATTGACTTCTCTTTAGGTTTCAGGATTAAGCTGGGAGTTACTGAGAATTCCTCAGTGGTTTCATCCGGTGTTAATCTCTAGAGATTTGCATTAGTGTCCAGAAACACCTTTGATCATTCTAAAGACTTTGATTGGATGTGTGAACGAGGGGGGCACTTTCCCATCATGGATCCAGTGGATTAAAAGAGAGGGGCTATTTATAATTTTGAGACTTGCTTTCAGGTCAGTGCAGGCTTTCAGAAGCAATCACACAAACGCATTTCAGTGGCAGTGGTGCAGAGCAGAGGAAGGAGGCGGGCACCTGGGTATGGTTTCAAACTCAGTGAACCTGTGACGACAGCACTCTCTGTTTTCAATGTCCCAACAAACTGTGCTTGCATGAATTAAAAGTCAGAGCACTAGGATAACAGCGAGAGAAAATGGGGAAAACCCAAACTCTCCTGTACAACAAGACTTAAGAGGAAATCACTGACAGGCCATTCTGGAAAAAAAGACTATCAAGGAGGACAGTTTGACTGCAAATAAGATGTCCAGCCCCTATCATTGAGTGCGATCATTAAGAGCGGAGCGTCTTTGCTGAGTCAGATCAAAGCTTTACTAACAGCTGGTCTTTGTTCCCCTTTATACATGCTTCACCTTTCAGAAGCCATCAGAACCCATAAACATGGTCTCAGTGATGCTTGAAACAGGTTTCCATGCTACATTAATGTGTGCAGTAGTGACAGAGAGTCTCTCATTGAACAGCTGCCACCCCTGCTTGCCTGGCAGTAGCTTCACTTTGAGTTTGCCATTAATATGTCGCACCTGACAGCCGGCTCTGCTGGGCACCCTTAGTCTACACCTCTTTGCAGCTTTGTGCCTTGGAGGGACATCTTTTGCCCGAATGAGAATAAGCCTGAAATATGGTTAGGGGAGCGAATGGTATGGAACCGAGGCCCAAGGCTGTTACATTTTATGGATATCTAGGCCAGGTCACTTAATTTGGTAGAAAGTTGGAAATGTAGGCCCTGAAGTCTGAGTACTTAACTTGGCTATGCATAGCTGGGAATACAAACACCTCAACATTAGCCAAGGCTCAACCAATATTAGCAAATTCAATATTAGTAAATAAGATTTATAACAAATTTCAGTTAGTCGTTACGCCATTTTCATAAAGTACGCTTCTGTTCATATCTCCTGAGTGTTGAATATGTCTGTTAAATCTATTCATTGGAATTTGGTTAATTACTTTTAATACAATAGGGCCAAAATAAAACAAATGTAATTTCAGGTTGCCGAAATAATAAAAAGTGAAGTTAATTTATGGAAAATTAAAACAAGGTCTAATGATACTGCTGTAGAATTTGCCTTCAAGTATAATGGTTCAATCTATAGTCTATGTCATTTGAGTATTATTTAGCTTTATCAGATAGTCATAGGGGGTTAAGATTTTTTGGAGTATCTCTCAACATTCTGGCTCTATAAATACTTAGATGAAGGTCTGAAATTCATCTAAGCCTGAACAAGTATAAACCTTTTAAAAAAACAGCTTAAAGTCTATTATTAACAAAATGTGCTCGATAGGTATTTCTCATGCTCCAGTAGAATGGTGATTTCACAGGTGTATACTCTTAAAAACCATAGAAAGCCCAAGTAAATCATTCCTTTCTTAAAAAATGAATGCTTGAGAAATTGTATAAGACATTTACCTTGATTAATATGTGCAAATATGAAATAAGTAGTTGTGAGAAAGGCAGCTCTTTTGGTTGAAACATATCACTAAACCCAGAAAAGGATTCCTACAAAAAATTATTTTACAAAATTGTTGTGCAATAAGCATACTGTAGCTGTAGTCACATTCGGTGCTCCATCTTTAGAACCTCCCCTGCATGCTATGTTCCTTTAGATTTATGATTATATGGTTATAAGGATGGCTTCAGTGACATTAAGTGCCCTAATCTTGAACTATAACAGCCTTTAATGTTCCTCTACAGTTAAAACAGCTAATGGAAATTTTCAGGCTCTGACCTTATGCTATTTTGGACTTCTGACAATTCGATATATGGAAAAATTACAACTCTTGCATGACATTTAGATTAAAAGCTTCTTTATTGGTATAGTACATGAGTAAGTGATACAAATCACACACTCAGTTGCATACTGCATCAATCAGAATGTGATCCGTTCAGATGCTGAACCAATCACACCCCCAAAAAAAAAACAATGGTATGAGTAAACAGAAAGCCATAGGTGTAGAGAACGTTGCAGGGCTTTAGAGTTTATGTTTTTGAGGGCACTATGAGAAGGATTAGATAAGAGAAATCCTGTATGTCGGATGTGGGATCTTTTCTGTGAATGCGTACTTATCCATGATGTCACGATTCAGAACAAAGGACCCAGTATTCAGGCAAGACAGACAGTGGGATTACTCAGAAAGTGTTTTTTAAAATAAACAGGGCTGTGAAAAAAGTTGCTAGGATGTCTGAGGCAGGAAATTCTGGACAGAATCTAACGGAGGAAGATTATGAACGTGAGTCACTAACCTGATTTACAAGTTCAATCCATGCCCTGAGAACAAGGTAGGATGTAGCCAGTAAGCTGCAAACAAGATGCGTTAGGCACTGCCCGGAGGTTCCAAATGCTGCAGCTCCTGAGAACATGCAGGAGTCCGAAGACAGGCCAGGCAAACAGATCAAGACAGGAACAGGCAGACTCAGAGATCCAGGAGTCTGAAGCCAGGTCAAGCAACAGATAAGAACAGGAACAGGCACGCTCAGAGATCAACGAGGGGAACTGTTCAGAGGGGAACAGGCAGGCTCAGTGGGTAAGAGGCAGAACAGGTGAGGATCAGTTACACATGATGACTCCAGTTGGCAGATGATGTAACCTATAGCTACATTTTATTTAAAAAAAATATGATTTATTCTGTTGATAATGGATTTACCAAATAAAATGAAAACATTTTTACAAAAATTCTGACTTCATCATGCCAAGACTACATGGCAAAACAGAAACGCACAAACAAATGCAGGTTTTGAGAATTTGACCATTAAAAAAACTACTGTAAACCAACAACAGAACATATATAGAACATATATTCCAAATATATATATATTTTTTTGCTTTTTTTGCCTTAGTCCATTAATTGACAGATTAAAACAACCGAGTCATTAAAACCCACACTGGTAAAGAACATATGTGTCATGAGCCGAGGACAGATGGACCCAGTATTCAAGGAGAGACAGTCAGTAGGAAAGTTCAAAACGTTTATTAAATAAACAAACAAAACAAAAGCGAAGCTGTGGCTCGCGGACACTGCAGGCGGGGGGGCGGGGCACCGCCCAATCTCAGACACTCAAGGGGAGAAACACAGGTAAGTGACCACGATCATCTGACTGAAGATGATGTTCTCAGTGAGTCACTTACCTGGTTTAGCAGTTCAGTCCATAACCCTTGAGGGGTGCAATCCAGCCGATGAGCTGACAGCTGACGCAGCTCGCGTCACCCAGAGTGTCCCCAGTGCTGCAGCTCCGGAGGAGTTGGGGGAAACCAATCCTGATCAGGGATGCAGATCAGGCAGGAACAGACAGAACAGGTTGCAGATCAGGCAGGAACAGAACAGGTAGCAGGATCCAGGCTTCCAGGCTTTAACAGAGCTCCGGGACAGGCGGGTTCAGATTCTGACTGGGACCAGAAGCACGACCAGGTGTTCATGCACAGGAGCAGCATCCAGGACATGAACCATGAAATAAAAATTACAGACAGGCTAACAGAAAGACACGTAATGATCTGGCACTGAATGCTCAGGCTGAACTGAATATAAACCATAGGAAACAGGTGAGGGGAATAAATTATAATTGAGGCAGGGAGGGAAAAACGACAGGTGAAAGGAATGACTAATTAAGGGAGAGCAAACAGGCCAGATCATGACAATATGAGGGTCAATAGAGTTATGGCCCGTGGAGCCTATCTAGCATTCCTGTAGTAAATTATTACAGGTTCCTAAAAGGTTTTTTGTAAACAGGCTTTCAACGAGTTTGACAACACTATCGTGGAGGTGCATTATAATGGAAATACTGGCAACACATCGTATTTAGCAAGGGAATGAGTGATGCTTAAGAAAAAATAAATATTAATTTCAATCATTTAAATAATAAAAACATATTTTTTTAATCAATTTATAATTATTCCTATCCACATGTGGTTATTCAGTGTTCATCTCCATTAACTGACTGTGAAATTAACTTAATAGGCTTAATTTATGTTTTAAGTATTTTCTTATGGTTTAATTTACTACAGTTGTAAATATGTTTCTGTTTTAGCTTTCTGTCCACAGAAATCTACTGCACTTTAAGCACGGATGCATGTAATGTGAGTCTGAAACGTCAGGTAAGTTCAAACCAATTTGTCATTTTAGCAGAGACGGTGATGGACCATGCCAGATACATCATCATTATCTGAGAATATATTAATCATCCTTGCAGCTCACTGACATTAAGGCCTGTTTCAGGTCACTGCAAACAGATACAATGATAGAAACGCATGGAAATCTAAAAGTTGAAGATGTTATTAAGAAAAAATATGCTCCTGTCATTTTAACTTATCAGGGATTAACATTGTTATTGATGATCTTGACATTCACCTCAGTAATGGAACTTGTAGTGAGTTTAGTGAAGTTTGAAACAGAACTTGCATCTCTTGAGTGTTGAACACTAAAAATCAATGCTGATGTAGCCTCAAGCTAAGCACTCCTGCTCTGAAGTAAAGTCCTGCTGTAACACAGTTCCCATCATTAATATGCAGGATATCTGCAAGCACGCATTACTTCACACATTAACAGGCAAACTAGCAAACATGGTGGCCTTGGCTTACAAATGGGCAAGGTTTAACAAAAAGGCTGAATAAATGAACTGTGATGGCTGGGCCTCTCACCTGTCAACATGTGACACTTAAAACCGTAATGTGTTTCCCTAAGGGGATATACTTTAAAACAGATTGAATTTCCCTCAGGACCCTTTATCCAGCTATTATCTAGATCAAAACATCCAATTTTAAAAGATAGATTGAAACCGATGCTGGATAGTTACGGTTTAAACAGGTAAGAGGACATTTCTAACTTAATGTCCACACGGCAATCATTTGTCAGGATTTGTCAGAATTCAAGATACAGTATATGTTTGCAAAGATAACATTTCATTTCATTCATTATAACAAAATGCTTTAATTAATTTTTTGGACATATCACCTCAAAAAAAAAAAACATGATGTTCACTAACAGACTATCCTTTGTCATCACTGAAATGTCAACATCCCCGTTATCCCAACAGCTCCCTCTGCCTGAAACTTAAAACCACCAAACACCTGTTCTTTTGTGTGGGCTGGCATTTTACAGCAGGATTTCTCAGACACGCAGTGGACCCTCTCATGCGGTTCATCTCACTTTCTACTTTGCTTTTATGGCTTGTCACCCCTTTCCCTCCCCATCCCTTACGCTTCTCTTTCTTTGTTTTTATCCATTATCATTTCTCACTCAGCTAGGCCATTTATCACAGCATCTCTTCCCATTTCTTCCTTTCTTTAGAACCCTCATTTTCCCCCTTTTCCCTCTGTTGGCTTTCTTTTATTTTTTTCCTTTCATACACATCAGACATTACTAAACTCTTTGGTCTACCCTCTCTCTCTTTGACTTTCGCCACATCTTTTTAATGTACTCCCCCTGGATGTCCATCTCTGTCAGTGTCATCATCTCACTCAAACTCTTCTAGTTACTCTCTGGTTTTACTCTATTTTTTCCAACCACATTTCAACATCAATTTATTTATTTTTTTAGACTAACTGTTCCTTTCAAATTATAAATCTCAATTTCAAGGACAAAACTAACATTATTCACTCAATATTAAAAGTGAAGTAAAATCCATAAGGTTAAACAAAAATGTGTTTTTCTCTACACCCCTCAGCTTTAACAAGATATTTGGAAGAGCTTTCAAAAAAACATTTTTGAAGTTCATTTAAAGCTGTTGTTTAGAAACATCCTTCACTGTCCCACTAACGGTAGGTTTAGGATTCAAGCACTGTCTAGCATTTGAAGAGGAGGTGAAAGCAAGTTACTAGTAAATTAAAACATAAAAAAAAAGTTTGTTTTCATTTTCAACCTCGACTTCTGGTCGTCGAGAGTAATATAATTTTTTTTGCGTTAGTGCTATTTCATATTCAGATACTGGAGGGCACCTGTTGCATTGGTGGCATGGAGTAGTTTCATGGGAACACAAAAAAATATTAAAAATTCTCATTAAAATGCCTAAAGAAGCTTAACGAGTGTCTCATTTTTTGGTTGCATCACATGTCAAAACAGGTACAAAACTGCACCAAAGTGCTTTTCAGGAAAGACAAGAACACCAATTAACAAAACAGAATGTAAAACACTGCTTCAATTAAAAGCCGAAGAATAAAAATAAGTTTTAAGAAGCAATTTAAAATAATCCAGGCTCTGGGCAGATCACATATTCAAAGGACAGCAATTAAACGCCTTTAGAACATCTAAGGTTGATGGTTAATGTTTGATGATGACGAAACAGGCTGCAAAAACATGTGTGATATTAACTCCAACAAATACAAGCACAAAAAATTAAATTCCAAAGAAAAAAAGCTGCAAACAAAAAAGAAATGAGCTGCAGTTGAGAATATCGAGCAAACGGCGAAATGAGCTTCAAACAATGTGTCCAAAGTCCAAAACTTGCAAACACCAAAATAAATGCAACAGAAAAACCCTCTAAACATAAATTGCTGCAATCACTAAATATAGAAGCAAAAACCTACTATCAAAAAAAACATATCAAACACAAACACATGCCGCAAGCAAAAGCAAAATGTTGCTTTTAGAGAAAGGAAACGAAACAAATTTCCAAAACAGCTCAATCTCGCTTTAAAAACACGGAAGTACTCCAATATTGGACCACAGTGTTACTTATATTACTACACATAACTCTGCTGTATGGGACCAAACCCTCAGAAATAACAGGAAGTAAATCTTTAACATAGGATTTAAAAAGGGAAGAAAGTTGGGAGAAGAAAGGAGCGGTTTGTTATTCGTCATTTCATTGTCAAACATATAATCTTAAAGTAATATGGAATAACAACATAGTGGTTTGATATGGTTAGTTCATTTTTCTTTTGCATTTGTTTTTTGTGCTTGTGTGTTTTGGTGTTTGTATCACCCATTTTTGAGCTTGTTTCATCATTTACTAAATTGCGTAAGGTAATGTGTTTTTCGTAATGCAATGCCTGCTATTTAGTTTCTAAAACATAAAATTCAAATCAAATCAGTTCAGTTTATTCATATAGCACCAACTCACAACAAATCTTATGTCAAGGCATTTGACACAAACAATTTAATCGAGTAATGATGAAAAGTTTTCCAAGGAAACCAGTTTAACACCATCGAGTCATTGACTTTGCAGGATTTGCTCTTCCTTGATGAGTATTTGGCAACAGTATTCACTCGCATTGTGTCATCGACTCTACAGCAATTCCTTACAGTGTTGTCACACGTTGCCTTGCTAGATAAAGAGACAATTATACCAAACTCATTATTATCCATACCATTAACAGCCAAGTTCTCCACAATTATTGTTTCTAGTGCTCACAGTATAGATTAGGACATAGATGTCAAGTTATTATTTCAAAGCATACCAAAATAAGAATGCTAATTTGCCTGTGTTCTAGACTTTGTCCCCAGAAGGCCTTGGGTTAGACTAAAAGTTTCCAGTTTGTACAGGTTTTTAAGGAACACATTTTTTGCTCTCCCTTTCTTTAATCAACATTGCATTGACCAGTGCCAAAAACTCCCCCAATTGCATTGCAGAAGTAAAAAAAAAAAGAATGAAGCCATCCACAACTGTGCTTTAGAATGTATTTTTTATGCAATATCTTTATTAGTTGTATTTCCGTACAGTGATGAGGGAAATAAGCAAGGATGTATTTTTGTTTCTCTTTTTTCCTGTACTATCCTTTTTCTTCCCAGCTATGTTCCAATCGCTCGTTCAGCCTGTCTTACAACAGGTCATCCCAGTACTTCCATTCTCCTATTTCCAAACAAGCCTTCTTTCTGCTTGTATGGAAGATGAGGTAAAAGAAAGGAAAAGAAACCCTCTAACCCTTCCCTCATCTCCTTTCTTTTTTTGAAAGCTAGCCTTTGTGAAGCTGCTGGGAGCAGCTCCAGTGTCTCCAACCGCAGCCAGGCCTCTTTTCATCGGGAAAGGTTTGAAATCTAACTGACCCTATTCATGCACTGCCAGGCCTCTGCCTGCACTCATGCTACATAATACGAGGGGATGCAGAGACTGGGGAATGCGAGTTATTCAGGAAAGGGGGAGAAAATGGCAGAAAAGCACAGAGGGGAGACTGGATCAGATCAACAGACAGCAATTAAAATGCAAACATTTGATGTACTTTAAGCCTCACATTCCTTTTTCAGTGTGTCCTCATCTGAAGGTCAGCATTTGGTTACTGTATATTCATGGATTCCTGAAGGTTTTTAATTTGACCCCTCTTCCAATCTGATGTTTAAATTTGGCACTGGTTCTTCTCAGTTTGACCTCATCTTGTTCATTAGTTATGCGGTGGTTGGTCTTTTTGTTCTGCACTTCCCGGTGAATCCCTGTCAGTTAAACAGTTGGTATGCTGCTTTTTAGCTTTACCCAGTGGGGGTTTTTTTCTTCTAAGGAACAAAAGACGCTTTTCTAGAGATCCCATTTTCCTCCACAGCCATGGTAGGAAAAAAAAAAAAAAAAAACTTTCAATGACCTCTTAAAGTTTCTTACCTCACATGAATTGTGTCAAAAGACAAACCAAAGGCTCTAAAGTGGTCTTGTTTGTTGAAAACACGTAAAATATAGATTTGTGCATCTGTAAAACATGACTTCTGAAAAAGCCACTCATTCTTTACCTTTATTTCTACTTCTTATTTGATTTTATCTGTAACATCGTTAGCCAATAAATATACAGTAATAACTCAATTTAGACTGTTCAACTAACAGATTTACTATATATACTATATGTTTGCTTTTCCTGTCAGCTGTACTGGTTCATCACACTGTAAAAATTATTACACAACTTCACAACATTTTGTATATTAATGAATGTTAAATAGTCATACAGACGCCTATTTTCCGGTGCGGATGATGCTGTTGCTCCGAGTGGACAAGCAATACAGAGAGTTTTGGGAAAACTTTTTTAGTATTTTCTGTTAGATAGCTGGTTTGGTTGCAAACATGCCTTCAGCTGAAGCAATTCCTCATAAAACCGTAGATGTGATGGACAGAGATGCCCATCAGCTGTTTCTTCACTCTAAATTATAATTCGCCTTAATAGTATTATTATCCTATATATATTGGTGTTAATATTTTAAAAAATGATCTTGTCTTTAGATTTTAAGTAGCACTGTATGTATATTTTAAGTTTTGTCATGGTAGTTGTTAAATTCCATTAGAGCATATCATATCTCTTCTATTATAACATTTAAATTCTTAGATTCTTTATTATTTTCAGTGTTTCTGCACAAGCTGTAGAATAGAAGAAATGCTCTGCATATTAGCTGAAGCTATAAAAGAAATACATTCTTAAGAATTTCTTCGAAATACCAGGTATACAGGTAAAATACTCTGAGCCCTTTTAAAGAATTTATTTATATTTCTTTGAGAATTCAAGTGGCTTGGTTTTTGATGGTTTTACAACCATTTTTTTCTGTATTAATGTCTTTTTTAGACATAAACTGCACGTTAACATCACTTTCACGTAAGGTCCTCCACTGCACCTGTGATTACGTATTATGGAGTTCAATTTTATTTTTTACTTCGAGAAAATGGTACTCTAACATTGAATCATATTAAAATCTAAAACTTACCAATTTCTACACTATCATATAAAGTTTAACCATCTTTTACATAGTTATCAAATTTAATTCAGGTAAATTTTACTTAAGGGATCTCTGAAGGGAAATAAATATTAGTCTCATATGTGTTGATCTTGAAAAGTTTTACATTTTTTTCAAAATAATTTTAATACATTTAGCCAATCAAAATTGAACACACAATACCCCATGATCACAATACAGGAGGAGGTTTGGCTGATTTGTTTTAGCAGTTAATAAATATGCAATGTATATTTAGAAACTCTGTTCAGAACTATGTTGAAAGATGTTTAGCAAGAAAAACATTCTAGATATAAGTAAAAATGTCTTAAATTAATTGTAATAACCCTTAATTTGAGTAGGTAGATGAGATAGTTTGCCAATGGAATGTGTTTTTTTACTCTTAAAATAAGATAATTAGATAATATGCACTTGAAATTAGACAATGCAGTTGTGTTTTCTTATTGTAAGTGTAAATTCCATTAGCAGAATGTCTCTTTTACCTCCTCAATCCAAGAACAGATGCACTTATTTTAATAAAAAAAAAAATACTTATTTAGATTTCAATTTTTTTCCACTGTAGTAACAGCCACAGTGTTTTTTTTAATACTTGGTAAGGTTGGATGTGTGTACCTCAAGTCAGGAATCCTGAAGAAAAGCTGTGTTATGTAATTCTTGTAGCATCTTCATTTATTGTTATACAGCATAGAGGACAAAGAGGAAGGAAATGAGTTTTAAAGATAAAAATGCAGATGTTCTCCATATATCAAGATGTTTAGACAAGTCTGTTTAATGCGCTATGCTGTCTCTGCCACAGAACAGCATAGATCTGTTTGATTAAGGGTACTTCCCCCATCTCAGTCTCCAGTGACCCCAACATTGGTATTTACAACAGAAAGTTTTACGACTCACTCTTTTTGACTCTTACTGAGAAGATAAGATCAGGGCTTTGTCACGAGAGTGTTAATTGATTCTAGAGACTTTTCCTAGGTGAGGCAGGGGTATCTTGTGGCCAAGGCTTTTTTTTGTAAACTGTGTTACTCTACTTAATAAATTGAATACTGCATTTTGCATAGATTCTGGTTTGTGGGTTCTCCCTCTGCAGAGATCTGGTGAAAAAATGCACAGCGTATACTTGAGGACTATAATTACACAAGCAATAGGGATTGGTGGTCGGATCGCAGACCAGCTTTAACTTTTTTAAATATCACCAAGTTTTTGTTACTTTTAGAAAATAAATCCTCCTGTCTGTGGTCCAAAGCAGTCTTGGTCAAGATATCAAGGATGCTGATTATCCAATGTTAGTTTCTTCCATCTTTGAGTCAATGAAACATGCCCGCAGCATGGTGCATTCAATGCAATGTTTAATTTTAGGAATGGTAGGAACCAGATTATGTGTGCTATATACTATTATAAGCTATTATAGTTTAAGCTGTAAAATTTATTTTTTTTGGCAGAGGGCTATGAGATGTTTTGATCCCATAAAAAGAACTTTGATTTTTGAACAGAAAGACCTTACAATTTCCTATGCAGTTGTGATTAATGCTTGAAATGTATTAAATATTCAGAATATATCAGTATTCATGAATGGAGGATTTGAACCAATTTCAACTATCAGGACCTCAGCAGCTATTGAACTCATAAGCCTGGTAGCAATCCAGCAGAAATATTAAGCATTCATGTTTAGGAACACAATGAGCTCCTAGGTAGTCGTTTGACCAGGAATCATCTGCTCTGAAGGTAAATTGGCTGAGTTACATACTATTTGTGTTACTTCAAGAATGCTGGGGTCGGTGTATGTTTAGGTTTGGTGTGGAAGAACATGAATGAGGCTCTCTCTGAGCAGCATTAATGGAAGAGCAACGGCTTTATAGACATATGTGGAGGTTTTAAACCCCAATCGATACTTTAAAATGTATTGAGTATTTAGAGTTTCTGTAGTTGAGAAAATTGAATTTTTGGTATTGAACATATACATTCTGAGCCAATCCAGAAGCATGCCAATTTCATGTGATTTAAACCGCATCTTGTGTGCCGTTATGTGTGCTTTTAAAGAAAGAAGCAGCAACACATATTTTGTAAACAAGTATTTTATTTTATTTTATTTCATTTTTTGTTTTGGCTTACAAAACTTTATAGAATCTACTTTTAAATACTATGCATCATACTATTATCATCATATTAGAACTTATCCCAGATCAAACTGGAAGTATTTCTATGTCTAAAAGCTGCCAGTGTCAATATAGACAAGCCCAATGTTCTGTGTATTTAAACTGCTCAATGGGACGACACCGAGGCTTTGCCGAATCATAATGGGAACACTAAAGTGTGAAATATCTTATGCAAAGAAACCAGGCAAGTGATGTAGCACAGAGTCATCATTTGGCACTAAGCTGAGAGGGTCAGCAATAAATGGAGGCCAAAGAAAACAAGGAACTGACAGTCAGTTTTGTCCTCTCTGCTCTGAGTTAGATGGTGCCTTTCAAAGCGAAGGGAGGCAAAATATTTGTAGAATGGTTTTGTCTCACCAAACAGAAAAGGGAACATTCAAGATTTATTTAGAGTAATGAGCTTTATTGGTCTTGTGCAAACATGGGATCCTAAAATCTAAGCAAATAAGAACACAGGGAAACTGAAGTCGGTTTAAATGTTCTCAAGTATGTGATTTAGTCTAGTCTATAAAACTACCTACATGTGTTGTTTTTGGGGAAAATTTTGCAACCCATTCATTCAGGGATAAGTATTGTAAATGATTAATAAGCATGGATTTTGGCAGTGATTAATAGTAAATCATCTAACTGACATAAGTATCAGCATTTCCATCAATATAAAAGCTAAATCCAACATTATACAATATTGCAATATTAGTGTTTCTTAGCTCTTTTTCATCATTTCCATAGTAGTAAAATATGTAGACTGTAAATATTTGTTCAATTAAAATTCATCAATGAAACATGAGATGTGTGCTCTTCTAGTGCCTGTCAGGTTTGGTGGAAGTTAGCTGAAGACCCAAATGCAGAGATGAAGAGGCAGAGATGAGTTCTTGCAGAATTAATGCGATGTAGATGGCAACAGAAGCCCACACTAGAAACCAAAACCAGGAGATGCCTAAGATAAAACACAAGGATAGAAGCAATGAAGAGAAACGAGCACTGAGAAACTACACTGAAAGACTATATATGGAAGACAGAATAAAGAATGGGGTTAATAAGTCGATAGGGAGCAGGTGTGGATAGAAGCATCTAGAAGCTAGGGGAAAGGTGAATGGCACAAGAGGTCAACAGAGCAACGCAAAAAACACAGCACAGCTTAAATATTACTGGAAAACAGCTAGAATGACCCAAAATGGAGAAGAAACAATTACCAAGAAAACACAGAATGAAATAAATAAAAGTGTAAATGAAAATTTAAACAGAACCAAAAAGTCCACAAAGGGCAGGATCAGTAAACAGTGCCACTGAAAAAAAGGTTTATTCCAATATAGGACATTAATAAAAAAAAAAAAAACATAACACAATAAACAACAGAGAAACAAAAGGAAAATGCACCACTGAAAAATGGAAACTCTTTGGTCAAGAAAGGAGTGGAAAGAAGGCAATGCTTATTTAATCCCAACCCTGTTGCATGACATTAGAAAAATAACCCTTTATAGAATTGTTATTACAAAATGAAAAAATATATCCACAGCAATCAATAAAACAAATAAATTATAATTGTAGTACTAATAGTATAACAGAAATACCCCTTTCCCATTGGCCAAAAAGGCAGTTTAAACCTATGAACAACTTGCTTCTAGTTGCTGTGGGAACGGCTCACTGACTTGCGTTGACTTAAGTAAACGACTCAGCAAAAATTGCATTTAACTGTTCGACTCTGATCAGCTTACAGTGATATGAACAACAATAAAGCAAACTTACTATGCTCTGGATACCTTTCATGTTTCTCTGCAATATTTATTTTCCTGATATCTGTCGCCCTGCTGACATCATCAACACTAGCCCAGCATGTTGACAGAGGCCCAGCAGTTTGTCAGTGGGGCGTACCTTTGGGTCAACCCGTGTTTGAAAAACCCACAGTGACGAGCCAATTTCAGTGGAAAAGCAGCTTAAGCCAGGCATCCCCTACCTCGGTCCTCGAGGCCTGCTGTCCTGCAGGTTTTAGAGGTTTCCTTGCTCCAGCACAGCTGATTTTAATTGAAAGCTGATTAACAGGCTTTTGGTCTACTGCAATCATTATAATCAGCTGTGCTAAAGCAGGGAAACCTCTAAAACCTGCAGGACAGTGGGCTTCGAGGACCGAGGTTGGGGATGCCTGGCTTAAGGGACAGTAACAGTTACATAACAGAAATAACAGCAATGACTGTAATAACACATTAAAGACCAGAACTCATACAGTATGTTGAGTATAATTAATGATGGAGAGCACTTTCCAGCATTTATTGGAAAGCTTAGAAAGGGTTAAAAAGGAGGCATCAAACAACCTATGAGTTTTGTTGAACTGGAAAGCAATTACAAAGGATTTCCCAAAAGGGTTATGGGAGTTGGGCTGTTGGGGAGCTTAACATACTTATTTTTATGGGATATCCAGTCCCCATTGACCCAAAGCAAGATCTATGCTATCCTATCTATCCTCCTCAGCACTGTACTTTGTGCCCTGTGGTTTGGAATCTGCTTCCTCTTAAGACCAATCCGGTCTGCATTAACAGGGGAAGCATGGAATAGAGCTGCTGCCCCTCCACACTAAAAGCTGTAATCTGAGTAGTTTCTGACATCTATTTAAGATGCCCATTACACACCTCACTTTTGACATTTTTAAGGGACGTCTTACTGAAAGCAGAACCCAGAGCAGACTTAGAACCTGTCTGTATGGCCAATGTATATTTTCGTCTAGGTTTCAAAGAAAGAGCTATCAAGGCAGGACTTAGACATTCAAGACTTTCATCTTTATATTGAAGCATAATGCAATTTAAGACTGCATAGCCTTTTAGAAAAACACAAACAATCTGGACAGTCAATGCAATGTAACAAATAAACCCAACAACAAAAAATTTCAATTTTAAAACATTGAAAAAAATGGATGAGTTGAAATGATAAATTACCATTATTTATCTTCCCCATGAACATCAAACCACTGGCCTCTCTCGATCCTCTTTCCTCGACCCACAAACCATCAGATTTGGGCAAACATTCCAGCATACACACATTTGGGCACATTCAGTCACCAGTGAAACACTAAGATTTCCTCTGTGGCCATGGTCATGGCTTGTTGAGCATGAAGAGGGCAGTATGTGGTAACGGCTGTGGAATACCTACGTGTTCTGGCCAGAGGGGGAACACTTTTAAAGCACTGTTGTGTTACAAAAAGAAGCTTTATTATGATATAATAGTAAATTTCACTATGTGCCTAAATATTTTACATTATTGCCAGCCTGTGTATGTTTCCATGTAGATAAAACAAGACAAAGGAAGAGAAATGTTAAAGATTAAATTTCATATTGTGAATTAGAAAAAAAGAGCGCCTATGATTATCTGCTATGTGGTAAAGAGGCCAAACAGACTCTTTGTATCTAAGACACAGTGGCAAAAAGCCACATTTCTGTCTGACAGGCTTTAAGGAGCTCTAATTAAATATTGGTGACCTTCACTCTAGCCAAAAGTAAATAGTGATTACAAGAGGCCAGTATAACAAAAAGGAGGAGGAGTGATGAACTCTGTGTGGTAGGCTGCTGTTCATATCTTTGCATGATATCTTTCATCTAATTTTCTCATAATGTCATCACAAACGAAATCATGTATTCCTAACTGCCCCAGTTCACCATATAGTCTAATTTGCCAAACAACCCACTGCATTAGTAGCTGCTTCAGTGAATGTAAGGCTGAATTATCAAATAAGCGGAAAGCTGAAATGATCTGTAATGTTCACTGAAATTTCCTTTATTTCATTTGTAAATCTTTAAAAGACAAATATTAGTATTTTTGGCTCACCTTTAAATTAAAATTAATCAAACTCCAAACATAATACTTTAAAGCATAAAAATCTTAAAAGGTTGTGTTGTTCTTTTTACATCTCTCTGTGCAGGTGATGAAGCAGGCTGTTGAAGATTTTTTTTTAATATCTCTGTCATTAGGACAACAATTATTATTGCCACATTGCCAGACAGGACACTATATATATATATATA
>NW_015150695.1:510967-519008 GCF_000732505.1 Cyprinodon variegatus
TATATATATATATATATATATATATATTCTGTATATATACATATAAAGCTTAAAATTCATACTGGGTTGCTTTAAGTAGAATAGATGTATATGATGTATATTATAAATTATGTCGGTGTTAAGTTACATTTAGCAGAAAAAAACAGATATTTAAGTTCTCCTAAACAAAATTAAATATTTTTGCCCATAAAGGAAAACCATTAGTGGTAAATCTTAAACAAAACAAATATAGAAAAAGTAAGATAAGATAAAGACTGTCTAACCACTTCATCTTATAGATTAAATTTCATAATAAAAACTGAAGAAGTTATTTGGTCCATCTTTTGGTTTTACTTGCTTGCTAAAGATGCATAATCTTGCTAGTGAAGATTCTCAGTCATCCAGGTCATAGTCATTCCAAAAAAGTAACAAAAAAACAATCCCTTCGACTTCCTATCCAGGAAGCTTTTTTCAATTCACCTTCTTTACAGCCCTGTTTTGCAAGCAGAAAGAGTTGTAGCTATAAATGTAAAAGTTAGATTCTACAAAGTCTTGATGAAAACATCAAACAATTTTACATTTTACATCAGAAAAATGCAAAACATTCTATTTCTTATCTTATTTGTGGGATTTTCTATGCATGGATCCTATAAATTCAAAGTATGTTCCACATGTCCAGCCAAAAAAGTCATAAAATCTAAATGAGGATTAGGCAACAGCTGTTCTTGATTCCAGCAGATTATTGATGGTAATGAAAGCTGAGAACCTACAGCTGTTTGTTGTTCTTTTTATTTCACATTGACTTTGCATTTCTACATTTACTTTTGGGTATAGCTCAGAAGTTTTTTTTGCCAATCATGAGGTCTCTACTATCGATCAATCCCTGGATCAAGCATCCATAAAGCCTACTTTAATGTAAACCCTTACAAAAAGGAGAAGCTTTTCCTCTAGGAAAAAGGCTCCATTTGAGGCTGTAAGTTGATCACATTAGTCAGATCTTCATAACACTATCTAAGCATTTTTTATATCAAAATTAACTTTTTGTCTGCCAATGTTACAAATATAAAGACCTATTATTTATTCTCATATAAAATAAGTTTTAGTATGGCCCTTATACTCTGCCATACTTTTGAAGATGGTTGATAATTGTTTTGCCTTGCAGCAAGAAGGTTCCAGGTTCAATTCCCGGCCCGGGGTATTTTAGCATGGAGTTTGCAGCTCCCTGTACATGCATGGTTTCTCTCTGGGTACTCCGGCTTCCTCCCACAGTCCAAAAACATGACTGTTATGTAAATTGGCTTCTATAAATTCTCCTTAGGTGTGAATGTGTGCGTGAATGGTTGTTTGTCCTGTTTGTCTATGTGTTGCCCTGCGATAAAGACTGGCAACCTGTCCAGGGTCGACCCCACCTCTCTCCCATGGACAGCTGCAGATATACACCAGCATCCCTTGCAACCCCAGCTGGGATGAACCGTAACGGAAAATGGATGGATGGATGAATGATTATATTTCATTAAATTACAAGTTACAGGAGCTCTTTAATTCAGCTGAATGAATAATGTTTTTGAAATGCACATTTAATTAACATTCTGAAAGACAAAAACATAAAATGGTGAGTCTTGGGAGGTTATACTTAATTGAAAAGTAAGAAATACAGTTGCTACATTTAATAAAATAAGCAAATAAGTAGGAGCATTCAATAAGTAATGCCCTTGACCCACTTCCAGTTGTTTTATCTAGCAGAAATTTAGCATGTGCAGTTATTTACACCTTTACAGATTATGTGGTAAATTACAGCTTTTAACTTATTGCTATTTTTTTGAATTTACAGGTGTTTATTTGAAAGGAAGCACATCATGGGAGACCTTGATGAAATGAAAGTTCAAGTAATGTTCATATAATGGGTCATCATCATCATCATAAGTTACTTTCATTCCAAATACAAAATACAAAATCCGGATCACTGCTCAACTCTCAGCAGGTTCATTTCCGCCTTGACTCAGTTCAAACTCCTGTCAATCAGAAACCACAATTACTTCAGAGCTGTAATTGTCAAGGTCTTGATTCTGTAATGTTTTACTTTGCCCCATGTTTTCTAGTTTTGTTTGGTTTAATTCCTATTTTGTTGTATTTTCTGAAAACATTTCAGTTCTAAGGTTTTTCTTTGTTGTCCACTGTTGCCATCTTCTGTGTGTTCTTTTTCCCTTGGCTCCCTCGTTGTCTCCACTCAAACCTGCTCTCTATCAGCTCGTTAGCCCTGCCTTTGTTCAGTCAGCCACAAATACGCTCCCTCTGCTGTCACTCTTTGCTGGTTCCTTGTCGTTGCTGGTTCCTCGTTGCTGTTGTCATCTTACCTCGTCTCTCCCTGGCTCCTTGTGCTCGTTTTCCCCTGATGTCTCCATTGTCTTTGGTTTGTCAACATTTTTTGTTAGATTTTTGGATTGCTTCCTCTGTTATCTGTGTTTATTCAATTAAACTGCAAGAAATCACCTCAGCCTGTCTGCCTCTGAATTTGGGTCTTCAAACCTCAACCAAACCCTGACAGTAAGTTGCCTCTTAATCTATAGAGATAAAGTTTTTGCACATTCAAATTTTAAGCTAGATCAAACAACTGGAAGTGAGTCAGGGGCATTACTTATTGAATGTCCCTCATACCTGTTTCAAATGACCTGTTTGAAAAAGGTTTTATTTCAAAAGGCAACTTACCACTTAAGAACACAGTTTAACAGCTAACTGTCCACTTTGCAGGACATTGAATTTATCCAGGAAGAAGCAAGTTACTTTCAGCATTCGTAATATTCCAAATACCCATTGGTTTTCATAGGCTTCAAGAAAGACAGCAGAAAATATCACATGGAAGAAAAAAAAAGAGACTTTCAGTGAAAATCGGAAGCTGCAAGCTGATGCAACTCCCAGTGACTGTCCACCTCTCAGGATAGGGCTCAAGGTTCATTTAACCATTAACTAATTGACAAAATGTAGAACGGAGACCCTTATTCCAGCGAATACTGAATATGAATCTCTTCTGATATAATTTCCTCAGGCATGGATAAATTGATACAGGTGCAAAACTAGAGAATCTAGCCGTGAGAACATATTTCAAATGCAACTTTTATAACTTTGGAATCCCTGCAGATGTCGATCATGAGACTTCTGAGTGAAAGAACAACAAAAACCTGCTGTAAAGATGAAACTCTTTTCCAAAAAATGTTATGGACAGAATGTTTTTATGAATAAAAAGTCAATGAATAAGCCTGCCTCTGGTGCATCCAGATCATTATGTGTCACATTCCAGTGCTGTATCTCTGTGAATACCACCCAGGGAGTGTGATTCCTCCCGCATTACTGTGTTTCATTCCTGGCTGCTTCTTTCTGCATCACTAAACATCTCAACTTCAATGCATATTGTGAACTAAATGAAGGTAATCAGTATTCATTGGAAAGTCTTCTTAAATGTCAGATATTTTCTTCTCTTAATTATCTGAATTAAGAATGCAATTTCTATAAAAGAGCATAAAGGTGTTCTCATAAATATCCATATTTTAGAACCCACTCTTATTACAACACAATAACATATAAAACTAAAGAGGCACACATCTCTTGAGGTTTTTACATATAGTAAACTTAGTTGACCTCCAATTTCAGTGTATTTTTATTTTTTTTATTTTGCAAGTTGATAACACGACAGACAAAATTTGGTAAAAGTTGGGAAGTTGGAGGTAAAGGAAACAGTGGTTTCAATTGTGTTACATAAAAAAAACCCTTAAAGCAGTAGTGAGTATCTGTAGTCAGCTGCCTTTACTGGACTTTAGTCTAACCAGAGTTAAGCTTTCAATTCAAATAACATCCCCAGTCTGTGGCTAGAACTAGAAGAAAGGAAGTGTTGAAGAAAATCCACAAGAGGATTGTGTTTGTAGTTTCCCACCAGCCCTGTAGAAGACATAGCAACCTTTTAGATAAAGGTGCTTCCATCTTCCCACACATTTAACTCTCTCTCGCTTGACATTTACCCTTTTAGGTAATTATTTTTATTTTTATCTCAGCATTTAATGACAGAATTACATAGAAGTTACTCTATTACCTGTTTTTAACTTCAAATGTCTTCCCTTTAGATTTAGATTTGAAACTCAACTTTAAATGCTTATTCCAAACAGCTGCCTTAAATTTGCCCTCTCTGTTGATTGAACTTATTTTCAAGTATTTGCTAAAATACCACTTTAGTGTTATTCTTAAGTGGTCCCACCCACAAAGCAGTGATAACATGTAATTGCAAATGCTATTAAATTTGCCTCATCCTTTTACATTTACCCTGTTTATGTAAGCTAGTGTCTAACATTGCTTATCCAAATAAGAGACCTTAATGGTCCAGCTGCTGAAGTAAATCAACCCATGAGATTATTTTTGCTTGAGCAGCTGAGAAATGCTCTTAATGCTGGGCCTCACTAAATGTTAATTTGCCCAAGATGCAGCCCTTTCCCATGATTCTCTAAGTGCTTGTTTAACTGGAGTTGTGTTTCTGCTCCTGCTTTGTGATGCTTTAAAATTAAATTGATTTTGGAATGCCTTTTATTCTTACAGTTGATTTTCAGAAAAGAAAAAAGGACTTGGGAAAACAAACTATGCAATGTGAGTATAAAAAAGAAAGTAGGGAGAGAAAGAGCGACAGAAAACAAAAGACGCCTGCGCGTCTCGGACAGAACAGCAGAACTATCTCATGACTTAAACATTCTGGGGGATAAAATATTCCCACATTGCATGGATACTGTTCCCTGTAAAACATGAAGCTTCAGCAGTGCGAGAGGAATGCATAAATGAACGATTGTATCAGTGAACTGTAATCACTTTGTGCTGCTTCGGGTCAGATGGTGCTTCTGTGGAATGAAGTGAAAAGCAAAGGCAAAACAGGACAATGCCAGAAATTACCCTTTAAGCTGATAACACTGTTCAAACCACCCTGCCTCACTTGTTCTCCACTGATGGAGTAAGGCACCAGCCACCCCACAACTTACAGGGATAATTAATGTCTACCTTTGGCTGCCTAGTCCTAAGTCCTTATAAAAATATATAATTATTGTATAATTAAAATTTCACCAAAAGCATATATAATTTACTATTGGAAAGGTATCAAAAATATTTCCACCAACAGTCTCCTTTTGTTGAGGATGTTTTTTTTTTTTCAATATTTGGGTGTAGGAGATGTTTGGTAAGTTGCTAAGCTAACATAATGTTGGAGCAATTTTATTTTGAAAGGGAGAATTTATGTGTTAGTGAGATTTAAACTTCTGTGAAGACAAACAAAAAAACCTGCCTTCTTTCCCTCTTTAAAAGGAATAGTTTATAATTAGGTTGTTTTTTGTGTATTTGCAGTTTATCATCTGTGGACAGAAATTGCAGAGAAAGTTGTTTTCCTGCTTCATAGACAGAGTCTCCTTGCTTTAGCGCTGTAATTATTAATGACCAGCATTACAACACCACACTCTGCTGAATTTATATCTCTCCCACAACGCTGTACGTTTAGCCTTAGTTGTGCATGCACAAAAAAAAAACAAATGTGAGGACTTAAGCTGGATTCATTTACTGTTTCAGAATTTAGATTAGAGTACAGACTGAAGAGATTTGATTAAAAATAACATAAAGAAATCTAGTTGCATTATTTATAATTGACATTTTACCTTTTACTCTCTTGTGTCATCTTTTTAAAAATAATATTTTAATATTTTAAATGCACAATTAAAAACATGAAAAATATACAGGTAATAGGGTTTAGCTTTGAGGGCTTCCAGTTCACATCGATGCAGAGAGATAACACCACCAATATTACAAACAAAGATATCCTTGGAACAAGGCGAAATGCACTTTTAATATACTCATTTAGTTTCCACGGAAACTAGACCAGATCCAGCTGCCACAGTAAGAGATGTTACATTTGCTTTGACATAGTTATGCTCCAGTATTATATTTTATTAGATACAAAGGATTTTTACAGAAGTTGAAGGGGTCAGAAGCCTACAATAGTAGAAGCAGAGGTTTGTGAACGCTACGACATTCATTAAATGTCAAACTGGGATTCATATTAAGTAAATTATAATATGCCTTCTGATAAATCTTTGGTCAGATTGAAAGTAATGTAGTTTTTGAATATGATGTTATGAATATGAAGTAGGAATGAGCCATAATTTAAATTGCTGTAGTTTAATAAAGTGTTTCTTTTAATGGTCTGCTTTAAAATCCTTACCTTAAATGTTGTTTTCATTAGTTGTGAGACAAAAACCATCTTAATTAACGGAAAAAAAGACTTAAAACCAGTGTGTGTGTAATTAATCCATATGACATTTTTAATTTATAATAAATGATCTTTTCAAAAATACTCCATTCTGATTGAATATATTCCACTAAATCCAGTGAAATGGCCAAACTGGGCTCCCTTAGAGATAATATTATATAACTAAAAGTTTTTTTTCAACCATAAAGAAATACTTTCATTTATAACAATTTTATATATTTTAAGAAAACTATGATTTGGAAACTAAACATCAACACACACCTTAATAATAAAACAGATTGGCTTATATATCTCAGAACCGTACACACTGAAGTTCTTAAGTTTCTGCATTAAATATTTGTTCAGTATCCTTGTTAGTTCAAATGTATGAGAAAGGTGGGAAACTATTGTCTGGAAAACTGAGTCATGTGGCTTGCTGCTGGCATTGCTGCTGCTGGAACCAGCACTCAACCCAAACTGGAATGCAGTGAAGGTCAGAATCCATTAGAAGTGTTTTACGGCTCAGGGCGAGTGGAGGGCCCAGAGGAGGGCTAGTGCTCTCGCTTGCCTCGCTGGCTTCAGAAAAAACACAAATTCCTCAGGGTTATTTATCTGTAGCCAGGTGATTTCCAGACCTGACAAGCTTCACACAGATACATGACAACAGGAACAAGAGTTTATCTGCACCCTGAAGATTTAAACACAGCATGGGGAAGATGTTTAGAAAAACTGTCTTTTCTAAGCTAAATCTTTTATTCTGCATCCAATAATTTATAGGCAGGAAAATAAAAAGGAAGACAGACTATTTTCAGGAAATGGGTTTCCAGTGTAGTTAGAAACAATTGAATCATACAAATATTCTTTAAAAAATCGTTATGACATTAAGAAAATGAGATGCTTTAGATGGTAAACTGTTATTTCTGTGGGATCCTCAGCAGTGACTGAAAAGCACAGTGTCTTGTCCTTGAATCCCAGGATCCAAATTACACCATTAGAAATCCAAATTGCATGGCCGTTATGCCGCTTCTTGTGTTTATATACTAAATAACACATTCAATTGTGTAAGATATTTGTGTTATCTTCATCTTTTAATAGACTCTGTCTGCCTCCACCACCAAGCCTGTGATAACAAAGATGGTTCTCTTGTTTGTGAAGCCCACTCTGCTCTTTCTTTGATACATGGAGGCATTAGCATTTAGATAACCCTCTTGAAATGGGACTCAGGGGAATTGAAAAATGGTTCAGAGCAAAAACAAAACAAAAAAAGATAATAATAATAAGATGTTACATTTAAATTAATTTTTGTTTGCATTTCATCATTTAAAATAAAGATAAAAATGTTGTTTTTCATGCTGGCCATGTAATGAAAAACTAATGAATAAAACACAAATTATTCTATCAAAACCCAGTATTTGTTAGAAATACCAGCCATAGTAACTAGTGTTTAAATCAGGGGAAACTGAAACGTTTTTTGTTTGTTTTTTATGCACAAGTGATGCAAATACCAAATAGTTATGTGGAAAAAATGCGCGTAGAATTTAGATTTTTCTAAATCTGTCTTCCAATAAAAAAGAAGAAAAAACTGTAATTTTATTGCTATGCTATTTTTTTGCCACTTGTTTTAAATATATGAAAGGTTTCTTGACATTTAAAGGCAAAACACCAATACCGAAGAACCAGTTTATGGGCAGCTCTGGTAAAGATATCTAAAAAGGAATGTTATGACATTGCTTTTAGAGCAGCCTTTCTTCATCATCCAGAGTGCTGGGGAGTCTTTTATTGTAGTTACAAGATTATTTT
>NW_015150695.1:519787-529704 GCF_000732505.1 Cyprinodon variegatus
TATCAAATATTAATAGCATAAATCAGTTTATAACTGCTTATATTTTCAGATTCTCTATTTTAGTCAGTAGCAGGACCAAGTACTAAATGACCTTATTGTCTTGTTGTTAAACTTGATAGAAAGCTGTGGTAAAATGTTGTGTTGCTTTTGTCTACATGGAGTACTCAACAGCGCATCTAGTGGTGAAAATTCAATTCAATTCGGTGTATTTATATAGCCCAAATTCAGAACACATCTCATCTTAAGGCACTTTACAATTTAACCAGATCATATAGTCAATTTGATTCAAAGTTTTCTATGTTATTTCTATCTAAGTTGATTGCATATTTTTTATTTGTTTTTGTTTTTTTACTTAAATATGTCATTCAATTAACAAATGACGAAGAATCAGCTGTTTTTTTCCCGAATATCTATAGATATTTTTAAGCCACTTACCCTAGGGATGGTCTTTAGTTGAACACAGAGTTGCATGTTTGTGTGTTTTCCCCATCAAAAAGGTGCAATGATAATATGAAGACATTTTCCACAGGTAAAGAAAGATCAGTGGTTCAGAAAAGCTCAAACATTAAATATTATCAGCTGCTTTCATTCACGGCTACCCTGTTATGCACAAGAAATGCATGCATGCCAGTATGAATTATGATACTATGTGGTAAGCTAATGTGGGAAAATTCCAACTCTGATGACTTTCAAATACTTCCTCATTTAACGATGCATCCAATATTGCATGGATAATGCATTTTGTGAACTCTGTGACTTTCACAGTCATGTCAGAGTGAAGCATGAGGAGCCTCACTAAAATGTGACCAATGTCAATATTATGTGTGACAAGGCAACCTCTCTAGGGTGTACCCCGCCTTTTGCCCATAGACTGCCAGAGATAGGCACTGGCCCAACCATGACCCTGAAGTGAGAGAAGATGAATGGTAGATAGATGGAAGGCTTAACTGCATCTGCTACATATACTATCAATACCAATAGTAGGCTACTCCTGAGACTTGTTTCACAAAGCAGGTTTAACAAGCTCAGACTCACATCCTCAACTCTGAATTGTTCTGGCTTGAAAGGCTGCTGTTAGTCAGGATTCTTCCTGGTCAAAATCACATTCCTAAATGTAACTGTAATTACAGATTTTCTAATTTACATTTTGAATTCCATAAAGTAATAGAAAAGATTGTACAAGTAACAATTATTTTGTATATACCTCATTTTTAAGAGGCCGTTGAAACATTTATAATCTTGACTGAAAACATATTTATGATATCTAAAACATATTTGTTTCTGATCAAAACAGGCTTTCTTTCTGGCCAGTAACAGTGGGAACAGAGAAATCTAAAATTCATTTCTAAACATCCAGAATGTTTGTTTTGGACATGGAAAGTCTAATTTTGTTTGAAATTTAAATTTTGATAAAAAAAACAAACAAAAAAATGATATCAAAAATAGATATTCAGACAAACTAATACATATCCAAAGGGCTTAAAAGTCTGTTTAAATCACCAATACATTATGGGGAAACCTAGTTTACTGGTCAAATGGCTGTGTATTAATGTATTGTATTTAGGTAAAATCTCACGGGAGAGAAGAGGACCTGGCAGCAGTTGAAGATTAAGTATAAAAATGTTCAAACAGGTGGGACCTGAGCATCATCTTATGGGGTTCCTCCTCATTGTGATTCTTTCTTCCATCAAACAGTGAATATTAAGTGGCTTTTTTACTGTGCCGTTGTTTTCTATAATGCTGTCATCGTACATCAATGGTCTCTCACCTGTAGCAAGTTCTGTTAAATACCTGTTATAAGAGTATGTTTAATGCTGCTAATGTGAGGACATATAAGGTTGTGGATGTATGTGATGGATTGTTGGATTGAAAGAGTAGCCTAATACAGATAACTTTCTGGATATAAAGGAAATCTATACACATTCTAAAAAACTTCTCTATGTTTCATTCTCTGCAAATTAATCCCGCTTATTCTCGCTCATAAGTGGATCCTCGTCAATAGGGCAAGTTATGATTGTGTTTTTAACACCTAATGTCTCTAAAAGACCTACTGACTGATTTATTTTCTTTTTATTCTTCACACAAAACTATGACAGAGCTCTCATGATTAGATCAGAAAATAAAACAACATGACAGCTTTAAGGAGGGCAGAGAAAATTTATTGAGGAAAATCAGCTCAAAAGCAGGTTAGCTCCGGGAAGAATGTAACTATCGTAACAAAAATGTTCATTGTGAAAATGAAAGCTCAGTTTCCCTGATTTCAGGTTTAAAAATCTTGAGATTTTTCAGTAAATCTGCTTTGTGAAATGGACTTGTGGTTTCTCTGAGCTGAATTAGAGGAGAAACATCATTTTTCATAAGATGAAAAGGTGTGGCACACCAAAATGTTACATAATCTACTCTCAACTATTTATATATGTATATTTTTTATTATTGTTGTTTTATAATCATAACAAAGTCACTATCAGGAAAGCCACAGTTTCAAGAGGGGAACAAACTACGATCTAAAGTGCTTGATAAATTCTAAACAGAAAAAAAACAGACCCACCATCACATTGGGCCCCAATGGATTGTCCATGGGTTAAATAACAGCTCTTCCTTAACAGCATAAGGATTTGACATATGATCTGCAGGAGCAGATCAGTGAACATTGTTTAGGACCCCTTACATGCGCTTCATAAATTCTTTGAAATGTCGCCTTCCATCAAATGTTAACGGTGTATAATAGCTGGGCCTTCAAGACTGATCAAATCTCTTTCTGTTTGTTGTTAGGATGCTAAACTGCTGAGGAACCATTTATTACCAAACAAACTAATCCCAGGTTATTTATTGCACTGCTACACTCAATGTATGACTGTTCAGTGTTTGCTTTTTCAGCAGGTGATGGGGTGACTGGAAGGGGTGCGTGAGTATTTTAGTTTTAAATATTGATTTAGTTTTTTTTTTTTCAGCTTGCAGTATACAGTTTATATGAGCAGCTGACTGAGATAAAAGCTTGGTTTGATTCGGTAGGTAGTGCAATTTATAGTGTATATTCTAATACTGTAGGTAAACTAACAAATCATTATCATATATCTGTTTTTAGGGGATATTTTGGTTAATCAGCTATAATCACATGTAAAAAAAGAAACATGTTTTTCATACGAGTGAAAACACTATACCAAGCAGAATAAGGTCAAGGTAACAATAGTGTAGAAGCTCTTACTGAGTGAAGAACAACCAGTTAGCTGTTTTCAGTATCATAAAAATAAAGTCAAATGCAGCACAAAAATGTCAGAAGGCTCCATAAAGAATTTTAGTTTCTGCAGAAATAGTTTCACGGAGTATTGTACTATTATAACAAAGTTCCTCTATTTTGATTTTAGATTATTAAATTCTTAACTTCTTCCTGCCAACCCTTAAGAAAACTCAGAGAAATGATAAGGTCCACTATCCTTGCAGGGGATACTTAAACTTCTATTTTTAATGCTGAACCTGCTTTTATGCTTGCTTTTATAACCTTAAGCATAGTTTAAATTATCGGTCCTGTAATCATGTTATCTTTGTATTAAAATACATATTTATACAAATACAATATTTTTTTCCTGTGTAACTCTAACTATTATCAAATGCACAGAGCATAGCATATCTTTTGGTTCAGATATGGATACATGGATCAGAACAGCAGGGCTGTTTTAGCATTTACAGTAAGGTAACTATGTAATGAAGCTTTTCACATTCAGTATGTAAGTTGAGCATTGCTTTTATGGGAGTCCTGATATAAAATGTTTTTTTTTTTTTGCTTTTTTACTCAATATGATATTGACAATGGAGCTTTAAGTATTGGCTGGTACTGTATTAATATTCATCTAATATGACATCAGCACAGGTCATATATATTTTATTACTTTTTTCATAGTGTGTACTGTAAGAAAAGTCTTGATCAAGTGAGGATTCTTTTTAAAGAGAAATTTAATCTCTTAGTTAACAATATATGTGAAAGCTATTTATCTACCATTAACCAATGGGTTGCATAAACTTTAAGATTAAACATAACAATATTTTACAATTGCATAGAAGTAATATTAATTACAAATTTTGCACTCAGCTGTTGTTGTGATTACATTGGCTCTGCATGTGGGATACAAGCGGCACGGGATAAAAATGATAAAGCCGAATCCTTCTCTATGCCTGCTTACATCGGAGATTTTAAACACAGTCTGATATTTGTTTTTTTGGCTGATATTGGACCTAAATTGCATCGGGGGATCCCTAAAAATCATTTTACTGCTCTTGCTGTAAAGCAAAAAAAGATAGCTTGTATTGTTGTGCACATCTACATTCCAGATGTGACAAAAAGCTCTTCAAGAGTTAGAATAATATTTTCAAAGAAGAAAATGGAGTGTATTGTAATTCTTTTTGAGTTGGGTTTTGTCTGGATAAGTACTGCATCTTTTACCAACACTTCAATTATTTCTCATCTAGCTAACAGCAAAGAGAAACTTAAGGAGTCCAAGTGGTTTTGCCAAAATGAGCTGCATTTAGTCAACCAATGCGGTCAAACAAAAGGCATGGAATTCATAATGAGAGTACGGTAGTAAGTTACAAAAGAAAACAACCCCTTCTAATCATGGATACAATCCTCCAGATGAAAATAATTTCTTTCTATTAAAAAATCCCACATCTTAAAGTTGAATTAATGTTATATTCAAAAATATAACAACAATTTGACATAACAGTTGGAAGAGGAAGGTATAAAAAGATGGATCAAATATTTTTTTCTTTAGAGGTAGCAGATGATAACAGAGGCTATAGATATATATATATGCTGGCAGGGAAAGCTTACATGGAACACCATAACAAAGTAGCTGGAATACTGGACAGGAGCATCTGTGCAGAGTAGGGCTGCAAACCCCAAGGTTAAAGTGTGAAACACCTCCAAAGATTGTAGAGAATAAGCAAGATGGAAGATACAGATGGACCAAATGGTAATGCCAAACCAACCAGACATTGTGGTGGTGGACAAAAAGCAGAGGAAAGCCGTTGTGGTTGACATATAAATACCAAGTGAAAAACTAGAGAAATAACAGGGGCTCAGGGAAGAGCTGGAAAAAACCTAAAAGATCAAGGCATTAGTGATGCCCGTGGTCATTGGGGCACTCAGGGCAGTGACCCCCAAACTTGAGAAGTGGTTACAACACATCCTTGGTAATACATCAGACAGTGGGTGAGGAACAATATATATATATATATATATATATATATATATATATATATATATATATGTATTATTATTTTTTTTTTTTACACCTATTAATCTTCAGAGGAAATCTCATAGCAGAATCATATACACATAAGGGAACACACAGCAGCATGTTCTTTTCAATACCTTCATTGAAATAAATGACAGCCTCCTCAGCAGACTGCACCCACTGCCTTTTCAGCTCGAGTGAGAGGGAGGGGAGCAGAGTGCAGGCAAAGGATGATTAAAGCTTCACAAAAGGTTTGGAGAAGTGACAACATGGCTGTAGGTCAATCAGCAGGCTGCAATATGATCACTAGATTCTAGATAATGTACACAAGGTTAGGACGAGGGAGGAATGGAGGAATGAGAGGGAGGAGCGGAGGAATAATAGCCTGATTAAATAGCTTTTTGGGATTTCCCCTTTTCAGTGCTAAGGATGAAAACATTGCAGATGCAGAGCATGGAATAAGTAAGGCTTTCTGTGTAAAAGATCTCAAGGTCTACAGGGCCTTTGGCAGTGGCAGGTGGTAGTTAGGATTTCAAAGCATAAGCTTTCTGAATTCCTAAGATATTTTGTAAAGACAAGAGAACAAATAAACAAAAAGAAGGGGACAAAGACCTCCCCTGAATGGTAGGTAGACCTGTGGTGATGGAAAGATGAGCTCGGCAGAAGAATTTCTGAGCTTTCAGGCATTACATGAGAGTGCGAAAACACCTCATTGTGTTATCACAAGAGTATTCTGCCTCGGAATCCAACACGGAGGCATAACTGAAACCAAGTTACTAGTTGTAATTCATGGCCTGTGGATTCATGTGTACGCATAAGGACAGAAATTTGATTCTGAATATTTCTATTCATGCGTGTGCTCTGGTACAACCATAACAAATGAGCGTCAGTGAGAATGTGTTTTGTTTTCTGCTTCCACTCTCCAACACCCTCCTTGCCCTCCCACCTCTGCCTGTCAGGAGTATGGGCCTCTGATTGGGGGCCAGCAGCTCAGTCGCCACAGAAACTGCACCAAAGCAAACAAAGAGGTGGACTAGAGCTTAGGGAGTACGAGGACACAAAGGGGCTACGGAGCACAGTGGAAGATTTCAGAGAGGACTCAAACAAAGCCAAGCTCCTGCTACACAGTGAAGCCAGAGTAAACACTGCTTGTTGTGCCTCTCATTAACAACACAGCTTCTTAAAGCTGGGTGCAGGAATCTGTAAAATGCCTGTTGTGCACAAGCCTGAGGTATTCAAATGAATGCCATCGTCCTCCCCTCCCAGATTTGGAATTACATTATGCAAAAATGCAAATGAATTCTGTAGAGAAGTGATTAGTTAAAATGAGAAAAGAAAATCTAGGCAGAGCATAAATTAAGTCAAAGTCATTTCAGTTCATACTAAGCTCATTTCTAAACATTTTATCAAACTGCACTGACTTTAATGCTGATTATTCTGCAAAAGATCCATTAAAATACAATTAAACTAAGACGAGACACCACAACAAGACAAAACAATCAATAATGTTAAAAAGATAAGTGTAAAAATGTCTAAAGGCTGTTACAATTATGAATTAAACTTTATCACAGCAGAAAACACATGACAGTACCATTGCTTGCATAAGTAAAGTAAAGGGTAAAATATTGACCAATGTGCAACAGAAGCTGAACTGGAACAAAGAGGAAGTCACTTGGTTAAAGTAGGGGATTACATTTTCTGGGGGGCTGTGGTTGGTCCTATCCCAAGGGACTCATTAAGAATGGCCTTGACATTAAGGGCCCTCTCTCTTTCAACCTGTGTGCTGAGATCAAACAGAGTGCTATAGGTGAGGGCACTCTCAATGGCCTAAAGCTGGTCATTCATCCTTTCAAAAGACAGGAAATCGGACTAAATGGAGGCCCAGCTCCTCCTCTGTACTGCTAAAGAATCTTCAGAAGTTGCAGAGTTTTTGCAGCGAAGAATTTCAAGTGGTCACAGGCTTTTGATGGAGAGTCCAGAGCCAATAAAACCCAGGATTACTTGTGCCAAAGAAACACACCTGCACTTCATACAGTGTTTGGCTCCTTTCCTAATCACTAACCCCAGGCAGGGCAATGAAATGCTTTCCTACAAAGCAAAGAAAACCCAAAACAATTTTGGTTTCAAATATTTCTTGCATGTTTTCACTTGTTTAGTATACATTTCTCAGCATGCATTCTCTGATGGTGTTCAAATTCCTCTTGGGAAACAAAGGCTTTTTGTTTCATTTAATTAACACTTTTTTTCTTTACTTTGGTGTTATTATGTTTCCATTTGATCAAAAAGAGTTATCTGTAGGACTATTAATGCAGATACTGATGTCTTTAGAATTTGCTTGTTATGAAGAATGAAAATTGCTTAACTCAGCCAAGCAAATAAAAAAAAAAGATGCAAACAAACTAAAAAAATTATATTAGATTAACACATTTTTCACCTTTTTGAAGACTCTGGAACACTTACTCTTTGGACCTTTAACGTACCAACCTTAACTTAAAATTAAGTAAATCTGAATTTATAGTTTTAGCTATAGACATAACAACAAATGCAGGTTTTTATCAGTTTTTCTCTTGGAATGCTTACAATGAATTTCGAAAACAGACGATAATGGTATAAACTTTTCTTGTTCTTACTTTAGTAACTACGGTATGTACTTTTTAGAAGAATACAATTAATCAAAAATACAGTTTATTTCTTGTGTTGAGATTAAATTTTTTTTTATACCATTTTCCACAAATAGTAAAATCCTATGGAAGAAAAATACCCTTTTACTGGAAAGTTTTTTTTTTCTTATTTTATGGGTCATGTAATATGGTCAACCTTAAACAAATTTTATTTTTCAGAAATGGCACTTTTTCAGATATGGCACTTAGGATTACACAAGCAGAAGGGGTTTAGGCCAGTGAGCTTTTCTTAGTTATATCTAAAGTTCGAAAAATGGAATGCAATATCAGACAAAAAAAAATAATATCACCATCTCCATGTAAAATAAAACAATTGTCTAATAGACCTTAAAAATTGGTTCTGTCCCCCCGATGGCAACAATTACCATCAACAATTTGAGTTAACTGTCCAATACTTCTCTGGGCAATCAATTACCCCATTCTTTTTTGCAGAATTGTTAATGTACAGTCACAATGGAGGACTCATTTTAATTTTTCTTTAGTGTTTCTGGCAGGTTAACATATTAATATTACCATTCAGAGACATCTTTCTGTAAATGTGTTCAACTGTTGAACTAATACTAAATTTAGTGTGGTTAGGTTGTGGCTTGCAGAGTCTGCTTCAATTTCGTTCCATATACACTCAACAGTTATCTCGGTTACCGTGCTCGGACCATTCTCGGCATGGTTTCAAACAGCTAACATAATGGAGTATTAGTCTGGTTGGGTTCGTCTCTCAATGTGTGTGTACTGTAATTGCTAAGGGTTTGTTGGCTTTGAGCATATCGTTGTTCTACTGGGGTTAACCTCCATTCTAACCTAGTTCTTGCTGCAACTATTTCTCATATGAAAGCTGGTAAGAAAAAAAGGGGTATGAAAATACGTCCACGCCAGCTCAATATACAATTTTTTTAAATCCAAAAATGATTAAAAAAGTTTTAAATAAAAACTCAGATAGACTGTACATGTAAAATACTAGGTTTACACTTCTTTAAATTAGATATTGTTCTTAAACTTTCTAGACCACATGCAAAAGTCTGATCTCTTGAAAAAGAAGTTGAATATATTTTTACTGCCTCTAGTTTGGAGTTGTCAAGGTTGGAACACAGCATATTGTTCACACACAGCATACAGTATACTGTATGGTTTCATATTTCTTGTATGTAGGCCTATACTGTACATACATTGCCAAATACATAGACTTAAAAAACAAATGATACTAAAAATACAAGTCTTACCTACTTCAAGTTCAATTTTGAAAAGAATTATTGAAAAGTTAGTGTTCTAGAAAGGTTTCTCAGTGTGTTTGTTCAGGTGTCAACATTTCCAATGTTTTTTAATAAGAACCCCTGGTATGATTAGGTGTGAAGAGAAAATATGTAGACAGAATTTGTTGAAAGAGGTTAAAGTCCTGCCACAGAATCTGAAAAACCTTTTATAAAACATTCAGAGTTGGCCCCGCTGTTTGCTTCAGATTATCACTCTGCTGTGTATCCATGGCTTACTTAAGCTACATTTTCATTACTATAGTTTAATCCAAGTGTTACAGGACTCACAACTCTCATCATGCCCACCTTTGCCTTATTTGTCAGCTGAATATTTTATTTTTTAAAAAGCCTTCAGGATCAGCATCTTTTGGCAAATATTGTGCTTAATATTTTATTCTAATTATTTTTATCCTCCTCCAGGATGAGTTGTTAATTAGTTAAGGTGTACTGTAGGCCTTTAGTTGCAAGGTCTCATGTTTTATCCATGTGTGAATAATGTCTCTTTCTGATAGTGGCTGTATTCACATGGCTGATGTCAGTAACAGTTTCTTGTCTTCTCTTCAGTTGAAGTTACTTTTATCTTATTTCAAGCTGACAGAAAGGTACATATATATATCCATCCATTATCTGACATGCTTCTCCCAATTGGGGTCGCGAGGGGTGCTGGTGCCTATCTCCAGTAGTCAATGGGCGAGAGGCGGGGTACACCCTGGACAGGTTGCCAGTCCATCGCAGTATATATACGGCGTATATATACG
>NW_015150695.1:530599-535916 GCF_000732505.1 Cyprinodon variegatus
ATTGTAAAATTTGTGCAGGTTTGAAATAAACTTTTTGAAATAAAAAATTTTAATGAAAAAAAGACCCTTAACCACACACTGCTCCCTGGGCATCGCACAATGGCAGCCCACTACTCCCCAAAGGGGATGGGTTAAATGCAGATAGTTGATTTCATTGCTCTGTACTTGTGACAGTGTAATGAAAATAAAAGTGGGAGGAAAAAATTTTTTGAAATATATTACTGATTATGAAGTTAAGGTTTTTAAGAGTTCAACTTTGACTAGGCTATGCACCCTTCCAGTCTACATTAGGACCTAAGCCCGTAACAGAAATAGATAAGCTTAATTGTCTTTCAAACAATTAAAACTAAAAACTACTTTCATAGACCAAATAACATTCCTCTTGTGACGTCTGTTACGTCTAATCAACCCAGTGGTTTAAAAATGCTTTTATTCATGCTTCTTAAATACAAACCTAATTGGTTCAGAAAAGACTCATCAACCAATGCTATGTTGGCATAAAAGAATGATTTATTTATTTGGGATTTTAAATATGGGATTCAGAACTATGTAAACACTTATAATACCCACTCGTCAAAGGAGCAATAACAAAAATTTTAAAAAATGGAAATATCATGACAGCTGTTTTGTATAAATTCTGTGTATACAAAATGACAATAAAGATTAGAAAAGTCTAAAGTCTAAGAAATCTCATTATTTTAGATAACAAGAACTTAATAAATTGTTTTGGGAAGATCTAAAGGTATCTTTACAGATAAACAAAATGTCATACATTATCTTTCTATGTTATCCTCCAGCATCTTGTTTATGCAGCCAGGCTGGATACTTGAGCAAATACGAATATGTGCAAGCATGAGCATGGCACAGCTACCATTCAGGGCTTACCAGCATAGGAGCAAAACAGACAGTTCACCCAGTGGAACAAAATTGTACCCCAAAAGACAATTAGGACTCATTATTACCACAGAACAATGGTCTTTGAGAAAGAAATGATCAGTTAAGGAAAGGGACAAAATGAGGATTAACATTTGCCTCACGTTTCCTAGGTGGAAAGCACATTGAGAGCAGAAACAGCTCCAGTTTAACTCAGAGCTAACTTTTCTTCTCCTGGCCTGGTGAGTAATAGGATGAAGTCAAATGTTTGTTGTTGTTGATGTCTTGTTAAAAAAGTGCTGCTATGCTGATTTCATTCAGTGTAGTTGTGGCATTTCTGTTAATTGTTTGAATTTGACAAGAAATGGACCAGAAGTTACTGTTATGTGAAGAAAGTAGCCGGTAGGCCAGGTAACACAGTGTTGTTTAATGCAGTCCAGCAGGCTTATGTGCTGACCATAATGATCCTCAAATAAATTTATTGCATTCTCTTTTTGACAACTAATCTATAATTAAAACAGAAAACTGGTGCCTATGATTTCAGATTCTCTTTTTCAGTAAGTAGCAGGACCCAGTCGGTGTCTCCCTTTCATTCATTCTGCATTGTGACTCTGAGTCTTAATATTATAAATTAGTATAACCAAATTATCTTATTGTCATGTTTTTAAATTTGATAGAAAGTTGTAATAAAATGTTGTGTTGCTTTGGTCTGCAGGCAGGACTCAACAGAGTATCTAGTTGTGAAAATCCACTCATTACTTCTTTAACTTAAGACATTCTTAAATATAGCAGGTATAAATCTACTTAGGACACATGTCTGAGATGCTCGAATGCTAACATTGTGTAAATGTGCATTAAATTGTTTTTTGTTTTCTTTTTTTCTATACTCTAATAATCCCAGAGGGAAATTACTTCTCTGCATTTAACCCATTCCCTTGGGGAGCAGTGAGCTGCCATTGTGAGGCACACGGGGAGCAGTGTGGGGGTTAAGGGTCTTGCTCAGGGAGCCAGAGTGAGTCTATGGAAGTGTGGCATCAAACTCACAACCTCAGGATTCAAAACCCTATGCCCTTACCACTAGGCCACCACTCCCTGTCTCTCTATCAGTCCGTTTTGGCTCTAACATTGTCCATCCGGGGGATTAAGGTGGATTTAATTTTCTTCTGAAGAGATCAAAAAGAAGTAAAGTTGGAAAACCTACATTCTAAGCTTTAATGTTGACTCCATGAAACATCAGTAACTGCATCAATAAGTGACACTCAATAATGATTGGCACTCCTAATAACACACAATATAAATCAATCAGCAGCCTTTGAGGTTTCACTTTCTGCTATGGAAATCAATTGAAATGATTTTTTCCTTTTTTTTTTATTGTAGACTGCAGTTTTGTTTTGGAGAGATCTTATTAAAACTTCTTCCACAGTGTGAAGTGTCTGTAATTCGATATCTGAGAAGATGACCTCAAATATTAAGTAATTTTCATGCTTCACCAAGTAAAAATTCACATAGCATTTTCCTTTTTTTTATACTAGACTTTTCATTTTTCACAGAGCCAAAAGCCAACTGGGTCATTTTAATTATTTGAATCTCATAATGTTATCAGGCCAGCAATCTACTCTGTACATGTAGGTCAGGGTCCGTTGTGGCTCCCTTGTGGGGTTTTTTTCACTGCAGCGTTTTCCTCACTGTCACTCATGATTAATCTGCTAATGTCCACATGCAAATTCTCAAAGCAGGCCTTCACAGTGTGACTGTACAGCTAATGTGTGCCAGAGGAGTCTTTTTTTTGCCATGACATGCATATGTATGAGCGTGTGTATTCCACAGCAGCAGTTTCTTTTGATCACTGTGCGAAGATTGAGTAGGCTAAGATGAACGAAGTTCAAAGCAGGGGTACATTAGAGGCTGACCACCTGCCTTTCATTCAACATGGGGATAACAGATGGGAACAACAAACCGAAACACACCATTACCAACATGTAAAGTCAGGCTTATGATGGTTTCATGTTTCACTAAATGAGGGTTTGGTTAATCTTAACAAAACCATTCAGGGATTCACTAAGGGGTAAAGAAACTTTTTTTTTTTTCTTGTAATATGAAACATTATTAAACCAGAAGTAATAGCAAATATACCTATTTCTTTTAAAAAGTGGTGGAGACCAAAACCTGCAGCATTCACCAAGCATCATACATGAAATGTGTTGTGGTATTCCCAACAACCAATGTTATCTCATCTGCTTCAAATTCTTCTACTCTATATACTGCTCAGAATAAAAAATGTATGTCAATGCCAGAAGAGAATGTCTTTATCTTTCTCCAAGCTTCTGAAACATTTGTAGTTTAATTCAATTAAATTTGGTTGTTTAGTTTTAAAACTGTGGAAATTGTATCCCTTAAACTACACATTGTGGGGTTGGTGGTTGGATGAGGACCCAAGTACAGAGATGAGTTTTGCTGATTGAATAAAAAAGAAACAAAATCCAAGAACCAAAATATAGGAAACAAAAAAGGAGGACACATCAGGGGAAAACACACATGGGGAGCCAAGTAACAACAAGGAACCAGCAAAGAGTAACTGAACAGGAGGTGTATTTATTGGAGACAGATACAATGGGAGCAAGCTACTGATAGGGAGCAGGTATAGACAGAAGTAACTAGAAGGAGCTAAGAGAAAGAAGACTGGCACAAGAGGGCAACAGCAAAAAACTAAAAAAAATACAACACAGAATGATATTAATTGTATTTAATTGCATTTTTTTTCTGGGGTATTATTTTATATAATTTCTATGCATAACATAACAAATATGAATCCATGGGCTGCACGTTGTCACAGTGGGTAGTGATGTTGCCTTGCAGCAAGGTTAGAAGAGGTATTTCTATCAGGAGTTTGCATGTTCTCCAAGTGAATGTGTTGGTTCTCTCCGGGTACGCCGGCTTCCTCCCACAGTCCAAAAACATGTTAGGTTAATTGGCTCATCCAGATTGCCCTTCGGTGTGAGCGTTTGCATTCATTGGTTATTAGTCTTTGTGTATCACTGTGTTGCCCTGTGACAGACTGGTGACCTGTACAGAGTGTACTTTACCTCTTGCCCATAAAATGCCAGATATAGACACCAGCCCCACCAGAACCCTGGCAGAATGAGTGGAAGAAGATGGATGGATGGGTATTAATTCATTAGTCTTATACATACTTATGTTTCAATAGAAAAAAAAATCATCTGCATCTATTCTAAAATTGAGCATTTCATTTCAAAAAGCAAAATTTACTGAATCAAGCATTCAACAAACATATGCTTCTGTGTCTGTCTTTAAACCCAAATATGCTGGAGCCTTCTCTGGGACACATCTGGTGCTGCTGTGTGCCTCCCCTGGTATTTAGTAAATTGTAGCAATGAAGAAATCTTTCCATTAGAACTAGGAAATTGCTTCTGTCAAGACCACTCAACAAGGGAAGATAGCTCATGCCTAAATTGGGTCTCAACTTAAAAAAAAAGAAGTAATCTAATGTGACATCTTGATAACATCTATCATGAAAAGAAAGAAAGATTCTGTTCTGGTGCCAGAGGGCTTCTAGCTTAATATTTCCTTTCATAATGTGGATGAGACACTCATGCTGTATATTTAAAGAGGCTGAACTACTTTTATGCGGTTTTCACTGCTCCCCATCAAAAAAGCGAGATTGCCTCCATTGTAGCTGACGGTAATTCTGATTCACAACAGAAAAAATCAAAGCTTGCTCAGCTGCGTCTTTTCGTTGAATAAAAACCTTATTATCACAGTTTTGCGGATGTAGCCTGCATATGGTCCAATTAGGCTTTCAGAGTGTTTAATAAGCACAATCAATGTGCAGGGAGAAGTCAAACTGTGCTAAAGGAACTGTAATTTACTCAGTGGGTTATACTTCACATATGGGGTAAGAAAGGGGGAGGTAAGGGGAGGGATTTGTGGAAAACACATTCTTTCCTTTTGTAGCAGTGGTAGCCCTCTGGTCAATTGTGGCTGCTGAATTAACTAATTTGGTAGGCTTAGACCCTTGTCGTGGTGATCTCAAATACAGTCTTATGGTGCCAAAATGTGTTTTTTGACAGCTATACATTAACCGCATAAAAACAAGCAGCCCATTCAAAGGATTAGTGGAAATCAAAGGAGTAGACAGAGTCATCAGCACAAAGACACTGCAGATTTTAAATATAATAATTCCACCTTCCTAACTCAGATGAAAGCTCAGTGGTAGTCATCAGTGACTTTATATAATGCTCCACGATACCGAAAACTTAAATTCAATAATTATATTGATGCATTCATTCTTGCATTCATACATTAATTCATCAAAAACATTTTTGCTCAATTTTAGTTCTTCTAAATCTTGTTTTCCTTCTATGCTTGTTGGGACCTTGCTTGTATGCCCCCCTAGAGTAGTAGTAGAATAACCTGGTCAGTGGCA
>NW_015150695.1:536043-548195 GCF_000732505.1 Cyprinodon variegatus
TTATAAGCACACTTTAAAAACGAAACATAATTTCATGTACAGGTTTACTTTTTGTACATCAATTTGGCCCTTCTGAGGCCTTTGATGGCACATCTGTGTTTTTCATGGTCCAATATTGTGTCACACACCTGAAAAATAATGTACCAGTTTAATGATGGGGAAGCTATTAGTCAGCTTTATATAATTTTTTAATATATAAAAAAACTATTTCTTTGTGTTTTTATTTAAGAGAAACTATGCAATTTAAGAAAAACCTATAAAAAGTACACTATATTATATTATTTTCCATGTCAATCCCAGATTGTTCATGCTTCTTTGCCTTTTCTAAAAAGTGCTTTAAATCAGTCCTACCTGCTTTTATTCATGCTGGGTCAGATACTAACGCTTAAAAAAGGAGGCAGGCAGTCATGGCAACAGAATAAAGCATTAGCCTCGCTGCATGCTGTTAGCTAAGCCTTGTAGCTAAACTAGGTCCTGGAAAAAGACAGAGTGAATTGTCTCCATATCTCCTAATGTCTTAATCAAGGTGATTGGGTGGGCGGAGAGGTGCCCTAGCACCCTCTTTTGGCCAGCCGCCACTGAACCTCGTCATTAATCCCTGTAACCTTCAGCCTTGGCTTCATCAGGCCTAAAGAAACCTTCATATTAGTTACCACTGTGTCACTGTTTTTTTTTATCTAATTTTATCAAAACAAGTGCATTAACTGTTCAGCATGTAACATAATTGTATTCTAAACTCAACAACACCCAATGTATGGTACAATGGAGCATAGTAACATTTCAGGTTTAATGTTACCCAAATACTATGTATGTAAAAACTATAAAATAAAGTGTCTGTGTAAAGATCTTAGTCGTCTGTATCACGACAACCATAAAACAGGCTTAAATTGGAGGTAACAAAACTTTTTCTGTTTTTCTAGTTTGTTGGCTCTAGTGTGTAGGTGCCGAGCCAACACTGATTTGGAAAAAACTCCTGGGTAGGTGTTGAAACCTATTCGGAAAAACTGAGTGAAGTTGAAGCTGCCAACAAACTTTTGCCTGTTTGGTGATATAAACTAAAGTGCTTTTTTAGATCTGCTCATTGTCTATCTTTATTCAAGACTACAAAATGACTATATCTGCACATGGTGTAACTGTTTTTCTCCCCCAGACAAGTTCTATGAAATTAAACCATGCACACATTGATTTTCTTCACCAGCATGCATGAAACAAAGAAAATATTTAGATGTAAACAGACCCATGAATCCATCAATACCCAAACAAAGCCCTAAGGAGAGCAGAGTGACTAATAAACCAAAACAAGAGTAACAGAGATAGAAGAAAAAGCTCCACTGACAGGATATCAAACTGAAATCCACAGGGAGTTGTCACATTGCAGCTATGTTTGTTTGACTAGTAAATGCAGAGCAGAAACATCAGATCAAAAGCAAACATGTATGAAGATGTCAGCGACTTTTATCACAGGCTAAATATGATTTCCAGTCGGAACCAGCAACTGTCTTCGACCAAGGCTGATGGTCTAATTTTCTTCTGTTGACAATGAATACTCTTCAGATGTAAATTGTAAAACAGACAATCTTCTGCAGCCTGGCTTGTCCATCATACGTTGTTGGATGGAAAAGCCAGTAGTAAGGAGGTACTCAGTAATGACAGTTTAAAAGCACCATCCCCATTTTTTTTGGAAGGCTGAATTTTCTCAGCTGCCTTGAGAACCAGGAATGCTTGTGACCTTTTTTGATAAAGAGTCTAAGCTGGAAATAGTAAATTTGAAGTCTGTGATGAGCTGGGCTGATGGTAGCTTCCTAAAATCTATTATGATCTCCACTGTTTCTGCACTGTAAAAACTTAGTTTTAAGGACACAGTCTTTACACAATATTTGGAATAGCTATAAGAGTCTATACCTTTCCCATTAATATGTGATTCAAAAAGCACCAATAAATTGATGTATTATTTAGAAGATAATTTATTTTAAAAATTAAATGAATAAACTATGTAGATTGTTTACACAAACTAATGTTTTCAAACCCTTTATGGAAGTCATTTGGTTTAATTTAAAGAAAAAAACCACACTTAATTTAATTAATAATAATGTTTACTTAATATGTCTATATTACTGTTTTTATGTTTATATTACTGTTTTTATATATTTTTTACTATTTTTCAAGGCTGCACTTTAAAAAAATGAAATTGTCCAGAGAGCTGTTCTAAACAAAATTTGTTTTGTTTTACACTTGTGCAAACAATACGACAAATAAATCTGTCTAAGTATAAGACTCATTTAAAAGATTACCATAGTGTAAGTTAATTTTCATTTGATAATCATACATTATCAATGCATACTAAATGTGTCAAGTAGGGAATGTTATTCTAATCCTAAAAGGCTTTGATCTTGACCCTGATCTGATAGTTTCTTAGTTAAATTTCTTAGTTCAAGTTGAACTCTTTTCAGTTTTTCCTTCAAGGACACATCCAAATTAATTAGTTTTTTCGGTATGCAGCAGCTGAATGTAGAGCACACTAACTATGAAAGAAAAAGAAATACTCTTATCTATTTGACAGAAGTTGGTATTTTGATTCTTAAATAAAAAAAAAATGGTTTGAGCATTAAAACATTAAAGCAAGGTCACAACCTTAAGCTGATAAACGGTAAACTGAAAATGAAAGTGTGTCAAAGAACATATTAACATTTGGTTTGTGTGTTTTTTCATCCAGATACATATAATCAGCAATGAGAAAAACAGATTGAATGGTTTTGAAAGTTTCCTGACTGATGCATCAAAGTTTATTATAAAAACAAGAACCAGTTTTACTGTTGCATAGTTAGACATTGGGTTTTTACTGGAAAATACATAAAACGAGCCACATAAACTCGTTAACTGAAGATAAGTATCAATCTCATATTTTATTTTAAAAAACAGTAACGTCACTCTAAATGTTAATCCCTGTTCTGTCTTTCAAAATTAAGTGATAGCTATTATTATATACATACAGCATATATGATAGTGGTAGACACCACTGTGATTTAAAATATATTCTTAAGACTATTTTTCTCTATGTTTTAAAGCATTGTACTCAATATCAAAAAGCTATTTATAGAAAAAAGTGATAAACAAGCGTGTCATCTCTTCTGCTCTGTTAGCATCAATTTGGCCAATCAGATATAAAATGGCTTTCTGAGTTTTAAGAACACCCTACAGTGAACTTTGAGTCTGAGTGATTTGGTCATGGCGGACAGGTAATTCCCCATGAGAGGCAGAGCTTAGTGCACCCCTCTTTGAAATCTCCTCAACTGGAAAATGTGTCAGCTTTTGAGAAGCAAAGAGATCCTCACTAGAAATAATGACCAGAACATTCAAATTTAGATCCCTGAAATCATACCTTTTTTCTGTCAAGTGGTGAAACATTCTGCAAGAATTGCAGGATTAACTAGATGGTTGCAAAACAAACATACTGTGTCATTATGTCACCTTGAAGTAGATTATTATTTCCTGTTACAACAGAATTTCTCTCTTTTGTCCTTTCCTAGCTTGAAAACTCAAATGATGAAATTGACTGTAAAGTTGGGCTCTCCTGCAAGGGTTCCTGAAATTTACAATTCTGTCACATCACTGGGTAGTCTGTCCTTGCTGATCAGAATATGTTTAGCAATCTTTGACTTTTTTGGTGAATGCATCTAACACACCACAACAACATTGCACTTTTAACACAGTTTCAATAGTTTTTCTAGATTCATGGATTTTTCTTAGAAAGTGTATTGCAAGATTGCAAGAAAATGTATATAATTCATCAATCAATCAATTTTGCAAAAGAAAACATTTAAAAAACGTTTAATTTGTGTTAACAGGGATAATATTAATAATTGGATATGTAAGAGATATTTTTCAAGCCTCAGCTGTTTGGCAGTCATGAAACATTTTATTCAGCTTTTACATGATTACTCCTGATCCTACTCTACACCTACACAGATGTCTCTGCAGCAGCAACAGTCACTGCTTCACTTAAGGCCACTGTTTGTGGTTGTGCACTCTTTTTTTTTTTTTTTACCCTTCTTTCACTTTTTATCATATTGTCATTATAGTCCAGGCTTACATTGCTCAGCAATTAATAACAACTTAGGGCAGGGGTCTTCAACCTTTCCCAGTTCAAGGACCCCAAACTGATGGCGAGATGGAGCCAGGACCCCCTAATTATATATATTCTATGATATTGTGTTAAATCAAACTGGTTCTAAAGCTACTCTATTACAGATGGAATAATTTAACAAAAGTAATTTCTCCCTGGGATTATTAAAGTAATGATTTAGATTCATCGTTGATGGAAAAGGTGTTGTGAATGACACGGTACCCAGCTTGTGTGTTGCTGAATGTGTACATTGATGACTGAAACACATCTTCTGCCTCCATTTATCTGTTTACTTCAGTGTGTTGAATCAATGTTAATGTGGATTTAAAGACATTTCAATTAGTGGAAAAAAATTGCAGGGGGGAATATGAAAAATAGTGTAATCAACCAAAACTTTCTAGACCCCCCTGTTAAAGACATCTAACTTTAATAAAAAATAATTAAAATGTTTCAGTAAAAAAATAAAATAAAATCTGAACCTAGCATTAAAATCTGGTATGGGAACGTTGCCAATGCCTTCCAGGAAGCTTTTTCAATTCAAAATTCGAATCAAAAAAGCTTTCTGGATGGGAAACGAAACGTCTTCAAACTTGGAAACAGAGTCCCGTGGATTGTTTTTAATTTATTTTGGAATGACTATGACCTGGGTGACTGAGAACCTTCACCAACATGTTTCTGGACCATAGAGCGCACCTCACTATAAGCCGTTCCCACAATTTTTTTTTTTTAAACTTAAACCGTACACATATAAGCCGGACCAGGCTTTAAGCTGCTGATATCTACTGAACTGTCTCCCACCCGGCCTGTAGGGGGAGCTCTACATATAGAAGAAAAAAAGAATGCTAGTTCCCATTAGCATGTTGGTCTGTAGCAGAAAAAGCTTTGTTAGCTTTTTATTTCAGTTCTGTAAGAGTTGAGTCCTCTTCTTTGGTTTGGCAGCTTTAATGCGGTAAATAAATGTAAAAAAAAATGTGAATTTGGGATATTTGTTCTCTGTCGTACCAGCTACTAGCATGTTTCTGTGCTAAATGAAAATTAGCCCCTTATTTTTTCATTTCCAACTTTGACTTCCCTCTCAGGTGTTTAGGAAAAATCCACATAAAATGTGCACCCTCTTACAAGCTGCATGGTTCAAAGCGTGGGATAAAAGAAGCGGCTTATAGTCTGGAAAGTACAGTAATTCTTTGTTTAAATTATTTGGTGTGTATCTAATATTACTGTACAGTGTCCCAAATTGTAAGAGTATGCACTTCAGATTTTGAACCTAATCAGTTGCACCCCACATCTTTGAAAGACTAGAGAAAGGCCTTTCAATTGGGTTAGTATCTCACAGACAACCACCTGTGATCAGCCAAATCAATTTGGCAAACTCATTTATTTTTTCATTGATTGCTAAATGCAGAACACTAGGGATTGCCCACATTTTATACAATGGATATAAGAACCAGAAAACTTTTAGGTACACTACCATTCAAAAGTTTAGGGTCACCCAACCAATTTTGTTTTCTTGAAGTCACACTTATTCACCACCATATGTTGTGAAATGAATAGAAAATAGAGTCAAGACATTGACAAGGTTAGAAATAATGATTTGTATTTGCAATAAGGTCTTTTTTACATCAAACTTTGCTTTCGTCAAAGAATCCTCCATTTACAGCAATAACAGCATTGCAGACCTTTGGCAGTCTAGCTGTTAATTTGTTGAGGTAATCTGGAGAAATTGCACTCCATGGTTCCAGAAGCATCTCCCACAATTTGGATTGGTTGGATGGGCAATTCTTGCGTACCATACGGTCAAGCTGCTCCCACAACAGCTCAATGGGGTTCAGATCTTGTGACTGCGCTGGGCACTCCATTACTGATAGAAGCTGCCTGCTTCTGCTCTAAATAGTTATTTCACAATTTGGAGGTGTGTTTAGTGTCATTGTCCTGTTGTAGGATGAAATTGGCTCCTATCAAGCGCTGTCCACTGGGTATGGCATGGTGTTGGAGTGATAGCCTTCCTTATTCAGAATCCCTTTTACCCTGTACAAATCTGCCTCCTTACCAGCACCAAAGCAACCCCAGACCATCACATTACCTCCACCATGCTTAACAGATGGCGTCAGGCATTCTTCCAGCATCTTTTCATTTGTTCTGCATCTCACAAACGTTCTTCTTTGTGATCCAAACACCTCAAACTTGGATTCATCCGTCCACAACACTTTATTCTAGTCTTCCTCTGTCCAATGTCTGTGTTCTTTTGCCCATCTTAATCTTTTTCTTTTATTGGCCAGTCTCAGATATGGCTTTTTCTTTGCCACTCTGCCCTGAAGCCCAGAATCTTGCAGCCGCCTCTTCACTGTAGATGTTGACACTGGTGTTTTGTGGGTACTATTTAATGAAGATGCTAGCTGGGGACCTGTGAGGCATCTGTTTCTCAAACTAGAGACTCTAATGTACTTATCTTCTTGCTCAGTTGTGCAACGCGGCCTCCCACTTCTTTTTCTACTCTGGTTAGAGCTTGTCTGTGCTGTCCTCTGAAGGGAGTAATACACACCGTTGTAAGAAATCTTCAATTTCTTAGCAATTTCTCTCATGGATTAGCCTTAATTTTTAAGAACAAGAATAGACTGTCGAGTTTCAGATTAAAGTTGTGTTTTTCTGGCCATTTTCAGCGTTTAATTGACCCCACAAATGTGATGCTCCAGAAACTCAATCTGCTCAAAGGCAGGTCAGTTTTGTAGCTTCTGTAATGAGCTAAACTGCTTTCAGATGTGTGAACATGATTGCACAAGGTTTTTCTAATCATCAATTAGCTTTCTGAGCCAATGAGCAAGCACATTGTACCATTAGAACACTGGAGTGATAGTTGCTGGAAATGGGCCTCTATACACCTATGTACTGTAGATATGGCACCAAAAACCAGACATTTGAAGCTAGAATAGTCATTTACCACATTAGCAATGTATAGAGTATATATCTTTAAAGTTAAGACTAGTTTAAAGTTATCTTCATTGAAAAGTACAGTGATTTTCCTTCAAAAATAAGGACATTTCAATGTGACCCCAAACTTTTGAACGGTAGTGTAGATCTTAAATATTATACTTTTTTCTCCACCAGCCTCCCAGACAGCACTTCTAACACTTATGCAGGAAGGTTTCCTGAGTTAACAGTCATATTGCAAGTTTTAAAACCTCCACTGTGACAAATATATATGATTACCCTAAATTTAAAGGGGGAAATATTAAAAAAAAAAATGCTAATTTTCAGACAACAAAGATATAAAGAAGAATGTTACCCTACTACCCTGAGATTTAAGAGTTCTTCGGACAATTTACTTCAGCTGCTCATTGTATTCATCTGCCCGGTTATCTGACACTTCTCCCTTCAAGGTAGATTGCAGGTGAGACTTATATACATGGGGATGAAGTGTTATCTTGAGAAAAAGCCATTGAAAGACAACTGACCTCTAAGTTCTACACAGATCAGTGAACATGAATGTTATGCTACCCTTGCAACCCCCACAGACACCCTAACACACACATAGCAGTTCATCTGAATGCACAACAAGATCAAACATCCACAGTACTCCACAACCTGCCTCACCAGCTCGGTAATCATGTTGACATTAACAAGAAGGCAACATGCTCACAAAGGCAGCCAAAGTTGCTAGTCAGGAAGATATTACACTGACATGTCTTTACAAGCAATAAAGTCAGATCATAGATTCTCGTAGATATGACTTTTCTTTTAACATACATATGATTAAATGTTAGGCATTTTTGAATTGAACGTTTCCAGAAAAAAAAAGGAAAAGAAAGACAGGTTTAAACCAATTCCCACTCATCATAAATGGCCTTATATAGTGCTTTTTAAAGGCAGGAGACTTGACCAAAGTAAAAACATAGCAGAGTGTGTATGACGTCATCCAACTTGGGAGATATGATCATCAGACCCTTCTAGTGCTCACATTGAAGGAATTTGTTTGATATTATGTATGGTTTGGCTGTGCAGCTTTTAAGATGAGTCTGTTTTTGCCATTGTTCTGTCAATAGATTCTGCCCTACAAAATCTTCAGATGATTCAATTGTTTTCTGCTGTTTGAAGTTTCTGATTACTTCCTATCACATTTTCATATGCTTTTCAGCTAATTTTGTGTTTTTTTTCCTTATTCAGTTTCTTTAGCTAATATATCTTTTTTCATTTAGCAGAAAATAGCACTCCCACTTTGCTGTTTCTCCAAAACAGCTTTTTCTAGTTGTTGTTGTTGTTAGTTGCACAATTTCTCCTTTGCATGCTATTTTCACCCTCCTGCTGTATTTATTTATGTGAGTTCTCTTTAGCAGAATGTTTTTATTTGCACATGTGTTTACTTTTGTGTTTTCAGGCTTTTTTTTTTATTTTCCCTTGCTGTTTGTGTCCTTTCTGCTGTTCACTTATTCAGGAATCAAAGCAGCAAGATATTATGACTTGCTTGTCAGAGGATTTACACTAGATTATCTTCTGCCACTGCCAGGATTCGAGCGAGGGCCCTCCACATGGCAGTCAAAAACTTAAGCCCCTAGAAAATGGGTTACTCCATTTTTTTCCGAAGTGATACCTTTGTGGGTTTTTTTATGCATTAATGTATGTGCAGGGCATTTGCACCATTTAGCTCTGTAATCGTGCATATGAAATAGAAGACATCCTTCTGTTACCCACTTATAGCAAATGAACATAAGATGATCTATAAGCATACACTGAGAAAGCTGTACAATATCTGGACTCGTATGGTTAAAAAAATGACAGATAAGGGGAAAATCAATGTGATCAACAGATTCTTAAAATGTATTGAAGATTAAAGCATTTAAAATTGTAAATATATACTTTTATTATAATACATACATATTCTGCAAATAGTAAATTCACTCTTTATATACAGTGAGAAAAAAACAACAAGCCAAAGCTTTAGTTTTTTTTCTATTGTAACTATTTATTTATATTTTGAAAAATCCTATCTGCTTTGGAAGTTTTGGTTTTCTGCTCACCGAGATCCTCCCAAATTCAGTTAACATCCTCCGGCTGATTGCAAATCTGCGATCTGGTTTCCTTTCCATATCTAAATATTAATAGTCTCCATTACATGAAAATTACTTTCATCTCCGTCTCACATGGAGGGATTAGATTTTAATCAAGGCATTAAATATGACTTTCTATTTCTGCAGATGGGGAAAGATGGCAGGCGCTCAATTAGTATCACGCTCTGTTTGCGGTCTCACAGTGAAGCCCGATAAAGTCTTTGTTGTCATTTTCATGCAATTAGAGCATAAACAAAACACAAATGAGACAACGTAATGATACGATTCTTTCAACAATGAGTATGTAGGTTTAAATGGGAAACGTCTTCATTTTTCAAGCTGAACCTACTTTTGCTATGCAGTTCACACAACTAATGATTTTGACTGCTGACATCACCAGCTCTTATCTCAATCAATTACTGCTCTGCATCAATATTTGCCAAATTAGACAAAATCAGAATAAGTTTATTTTACTTCTACATCAATTATGTTTAAAGTACAATTCAGTGAGAGTCTTCAGCTGACAACAGTTGTCTTAGGAGCAGCTATTATTTCACATGTATATCATTTTCTTTATAAACTTACATTATTCTGTACATTAATACTTTCCTCAAAGTATAGCTTTATGTTAAGTAGATTATTCCAACTCTTAACATAAACAAAAATTAGAAACATTTCTTTGGTACTCAGGGCCTGCCAGGTTTACTGTCACTCACTGCCCAGTACTCCTAAGTGCTCACATATGTGCTCAATAAGGCCTAATTAGCCTATATAGAGCAAATAGGTTAATTGTCTGGAAGAGTATTTATTCCTTACTGGCGGTATCTGAGTTTAGTGTTGTTGAAATGAAGGTAGTTCAGCTCCAGTTGTCCATTTTTGTGCTTTTCATCTGTGCTGTCACAGCACAGAAGATCTTGAGGAGCAAAAATGCATGTTACAAACCTTTGCCAAGAGCTCCAAACTATGGAGTTAAGTAAGTTTTCTTTTTTTTTTGTTTTCTAAAAAAAAATGCCACAGTTATATCTAGATTAGCTAATGATCAATGAAAACTTATAAAAAAAACAATACTTTGAACTCTATTTGCAGAGAGAGCTAAAGGGAACTAAAGCTATATATATATATATATATATATATATATATATATATATATATATATATAATTAGGATAAACCTATTCTCATGTTTCTGCACCTTGATTTATTTATCTGACAGTGGTTGATTGTAGATGTTGAACTAATTCATTTAGCATTTCTACAACAAATACTGCTTTTCTCTGCTGCTTTGGCTTAACCAATATTTAGGATTTATGCTGTACTATAGCAGTGAACCTCTTGACTTCTGATTTGTTTTACATAGAACTGCACCTCACCCTCGTGAACTTCGTAACCTTGCTAACCTGCCAAAGTCATGGGACTGGAGAAATGTGAATGGTATCAACTATGCTAGTACAACTCGCAACCAACATATCCCCCAGTACTGTGGCTCCTGCTGGGCACATGGGAGCACCAGTGCTATGGCAGGTAAGCTATGCCAGTGTGTCTGATGACCGGTAGGACTAATTGTTCTCTTGTGTAGACTTAGTAAAGCTATAGCATATACAGCCACATGGAACGCACTGGGAATATTTGTCTGGTTATTTAGCTGATCAGTAACGATCCTTATGGCTTGTTAAATTTCCCAAGCCATTTGGTTGACTGTAGCTTTGAGGTGGGACTTGAAGCACTTGAATTACCTATTGGTTTTGAAATGTGACTTCTTGTAGATCGTATTAATATCAAGCGGGGAGGAGCGTGGCCATCGGCTTATCTGTCGGTCCAACATGTAGTCGACTGTGCTGACTCTGGTTCCTGTCATGGAGGAGATCATGCAGGTGTGTGGGAGTATGCCCACAATCATGGGATACCTGATGAGACTTGTAATAACTACCAAGCTGTTGATCAAGGTAAGGACTAGTGCATCACTGCCTTCTGTATGAATAAGGGGGAGCTTATTTTATAATTTCCCCCCGCTTTCAGAATGCAAGCCATTTAATGCCTGTGGAACATGTACAACATTTGCTGAGTGCAATACTGTCCAAAACTACACATTGTGGAAAGTGGGGGACTTTGGCTCTGTGAGTGGAAGAGAAGATATGAAGGCAGAAATCTATGCTAGAGGACCAATAAGGTTTGAGAGAATTAAAAGCTTGATCAAATTTTAAGATTTTTATGAAGTGACTACACTTTATTTCTTCAGCTGTGGAATCATGGCCACTCAAAAACTTGATGAGTATGCTGGTGGCCTGTACTCGGAATATGTGCAGAACCCTGCTATCAACCATATTGTGTCAGTAGCAGGCTGGGGTGTGGAAAACGGCACTGAATATTGGATTGTTCGCAACTCTTGGGGAGAGCCTTGGGTGAGTAAAGTTCCTGCAGCTTTACTCGTTTAAAACTAAAATTGTGTTTAAAGTTTACATGCTTGTAAATTCTTCTTTCAGGGTGAGAAAGGTTGGCTCAAGATAGTGACCAGTGCCTATAAAGGTGGAAGTGGGAGCCAGTATAATCTTGCTTTGGAGGAGGACTGTATATTTGGTGATGTGATCATCCCCTTAACTTACAGTTGAAGGATTACTTTGATTTGTTTGTGTATATAATTCCCATTATGTATAAGGTTTTAAAACTATGCCTTTAACATTTGTAATTGAGGATCTTCTGTGTGGAAATAAAAGGCTTGTAAATTTATTTTATGGTGTTTATCTAAAGTAAGAGTTCTGATGGGGTGCTGAGCTCCAAGGATTGAAGCACTTGCATTGATTGCATTTTCAGCACACTTATCTGCATCTCATTGAGCTCTGCAAAGGCCTAGAAGTGAGTCACCTGTTTGCTTGTTAGACAATCCATGTTATGAAATGTATTGTCCAAAGGCAGATTTTGTCATAGGGCGGTGCAGGGGTCTGATTAGTTTCCAACCCCCCCCCCTTTGAGTCTTTTTTTTTTTTTTTTTTTTTT
>NW_015150695.1:548205-563376 GCF_000732505.1 Cyprinodon variegatus
GGTTATCCGAGGAGTTATTGCGAGACCAAACAAGCCCGGTTCTCAATGATCAGAGGAGAAAGTACTTGACACAGAACAGTTGTCAATATAAGACTTTTTAGATAAAAACTGAATAGTTCCATCTGAAATTAAAGTTTTATGGTTGAATCACATATGTGGCAGGTAATGTTTGAATCTAAAGGTTATCTGTAATCTAATCTACTATCTGTAAATGAGTTTACCTGTAATCTTAAGGATGTTTTAAATCTGCAGTGCAGGGACTAAATCTAATTTCTTGCTATTTGCACAATTTACTTAAGTATTTGTATAGTTTGCAGAGGGGTGTGTGTTTGTCTTTCTAACTGACATGTTCACAAGTCATTTTTTGCAAGTCCAAGTCTCAAGTCTTGAGAGCCTAAGTCAAGTCTTGAGAAGGCCTGTCACAATTATCAATCGCACAATAAATTCTAATCACTCGATTAATTAAAATAAGTGCAATAATTAGCGTGCTTGTGTTTTCATCTCCATCACTGAGACGGTATAGCTTAAAGGTCACTATATCTATGGAATGATCATTATCTTGAACTGGTAAATGAAAAATACAATTTAAAAGAGCACACACGCATTTTTTTTTTTTCCAGTTAAATTTTGCATCTTTTTTTCTTTTAAAAACAACAATTTTCTTAACAGTATTTACCTGACATTTGTGGTTACAACTTTTTCTAGTTTTAGGAGTAAATGTCTGCTCTTTTATAAGTGAAAATGAGGGCTGTGGAAAAACAATCACAATCCTGCTTTTTATTGATACATATGAAGTTAGCAACTACAACAGATAAAGGAAAAACCCTAAATAAATACCAGGACAATAATTCTTTCATAAAAGAAACATTGTGGCAATAACTTTTTGTAACTTAATGCCCTTGAACAGACAGAACCGACTTGGCGGGCACTTAAAAATAAAATATTGTTCACGAGTCAGAAATCTAGAGTCTGAAGTCCTTCAAATGCAAGTCTAAGTTGAGTCTGAAGTCATTAAATATGCGACTTAAGTGCGACTCGAGTACGAGTCGCAAACTCGAGTCCCCATCTCTGCTTTCTACCCCTTTAATAGAATAGAAAATCCCTTTATTTTCCCACAATGGGGAAATTCTGGTGTTTAAAGCGGCAAAAAGATTATTGGAAAAATGGTCACGCAAATGTGGACTATATAAAAATAACAGTGAAGAGTTGCAACAAAATACTGTACAGTAAACTGTTTTGAAAAACTGCACCTGCAAAACAAATGACCAATATACAGCTATGGATATTTGGAAAATGGCAACATCAGAAATGTACAAAATGACAGCATGTTAATTTGACTAGGGTTTTCTAGCATTACATTTGCTTTATTCATGCTCCTATTCCACTCTATATTCTCATGAGTGTCTTCACTTGAAAATAAGTAAATGAACTGTTTGGAAAGGTTATTCTTTTTCTGCTTTGTGTGTCAACAGTCATGGTTGCTCGGCAACAGAGCATATGGTGGTAAAAGCCACCGAAGGTAGACCTAATTAAATCCCCAGAACCAAAACTTTTCTGGTCTCCTTATTTTCACGGACTTGAAAGGATCCAGTCCAGGCATATCATGTCCCAAACAGATGCAGCCCATAAATTCAAACACCGCCCATCAGCCCTTTGCCACTACAAAAATCTTCTGTTCCCTGTCTTATATTACTGGATGAACAGATTAATCCAGGTGTGACTGGCCTGTTCTAGTTAAATCTTAAGAATGGTTTGAGACAAAGTTCAAATCTGTACAACTCTAGCTGCAAGGACTGGACTACATCCTGAATTTTTAGCCAAAAGTATATGCATAAAGGGTAGGAAGGTTGATGGCTCGAGTTTTAAAAAATCATGGTTGCCATGTATATGTGTACTTGGGTTAAAAATTGGATTTTTGCTTTGCCTTCAATTTTGGGCACTTGATATCATCCAAACTCCTGGAAGCTATTTCGGCATCCCGTGCAGGAAAAATCCCATTTGTTGATCAATGCAATAGAAAAAGTCAGTGAAATCAGATGGCTTTGTAGCATTACTTTTAGATTAGTCTACTGTGCAAAATGTTTAAAGGTTTTAAATAAGGTTTTTGTCTCAACAGTGTAAACCATGAGTATTGATAGATTCACTAAAAACAAAGCATACTTAAAAGGCAGGTAAGTCATGCTGTCAGGGATTTCACTCTTGTACGCAAAGAGCTATTGTACAATTTTACGGTGTTCACTTGTCACAGAAGCGAGAGATTAATATACTGAAAATTCCACAGAAACATGGGCATTAATTAGGGCAATTATTTAGGATAACTTTCTGAGATTTAAACAATTATCTATTAATGTCATGTTTCCATGTTTATAGCTGCATAGATGGTACTTGCATTCATATTGATGCTTCTTTACTAAATATAAAAAATAAAAAAAATCAAAGAAATAATGAGCAGGTAAGACTTGATACAACCATTACAAAAGTATTTGACATGGCAGCTAATTGGAGTTTTGTACATAGATCTTATGCAGCTTACATAGTTAGCTAATTGTAAGTGAAGTGGTGTTTTTCTTTCCAAGATGCACATTCTTTCCTTTAGGTAACTTCTCATTTAATCAGTTCAATCATTTTATTTAATCAAGTGTTTATTGTCTGCAAGTAAAAATGCAATAATCATCCACCTTTATTAAAACCTCAAAATTTGAATGATACAACAGTTGGAATATAATTAGTTTTTCTATTATGCTGACCTGTTTGCAAGAACAAGCGGCGGTCCAGCGGGAAGCCTTTGGTGTCCTTTAGATGCTTTTAACACTGGAAGCTTTCATGACAAAGATGCTAGAGGAATGGGCTTGCTGTCATTTTATCCAGTATTTTTTTATCCACGTTTCCTGGAAACGGTGATAATGGTGTAGCTTCAAAACAGGAGGGAACCTCATCCTGCTGCAGAGTTAAAGACATGGGTGAAGACATTATTAAAAACCTTCCAATTTAGACAATTGCTGGGAAAATTGGAAGTATTAATAGCTATGTAAAGGGATCCTGGCAAAGGATGCATACTGGGCAGGTTACGCCAAGCATAGGAGGCACGCAAATTTAAAAATTTCATTTGAGGGATTTGGCTGTCAGTAATGAACTGCATTTGCAACCTCCTCCCCGCAACAATATCAGTAAATCAAGCTGGTCTTTACAAATTTATGTTGCTTCAAAACTATTTGTTACGTTTTAGTCTTGATCACACAGAATCACATTGATTATCTACTGAATCTTTTATTGGTTATAATCCTAACAGGCTGCTGGAGAAACTGTCTAAGGAAACTATTTCTAATGGCAAACACAACAGCCTCATCCGAGTCTATAGGCAATTACTGCAGTCTATTTCAATACTCTGGAAAATAAAAGGAAACAGAGTACTCATATACTTAGTTCTGGAAATGCGCCAACAATAATGAAAAAAAAGAAAAAAACACACAAACTGCTGTGTTTTGCTGCTGATATGGAAATGCTTTTTATTAACTCCAGTTTCAATTCAGCTTCTCTTGGGAGAACAAAGGATAATCAAACATTACACAGTGAATGGAAAACCTAAAACCTTTAGAGCTGTGCTGCATCCAAGGTGAGCCACGCTGTGAAAAGAATAAATAAAATTGAGGATAATTTTGTTGCCCAGAATTAAGTGATCAAGCCCCCACCCTCCAGCAATCTTTCATATAAAATCAAATTTGTGGTTTGATTAAATTTCCTGCTTGCTCTCTCATTTGCATAATCACAAGCAGAGCTCTAATGTTCGGGAATGAAAACACATGCTAATCTATGCGTCGAAAGCAGAAAGGCCTTTTTCAGTATAACAGAATAAGGTCTGGAGAATGCAGGTTTCAAATGCATGAGCCATTTCAAAGTGAGCGATTTAACATTCATCTTCATCACTGCAATCAATATGACAAAATGGATTTTTCAGCAATTTTTGCAAACCCATTATGTATCATTCTGTGGATCAATATTTTGTTCTGTAAACATGTAAATGAAGGAGCTAGATGATGTACAAAAACTGTCTTTGTTTTTGTGCAGAAGATTCAAATTACCAGCCTTTACAGACTGGGATGGCATTTCCACAATTTAGGGATTCTTGAACATGGTAATGAAATAATTTATCCAGAGATTCCTCAAGGCCATGACAGCCGTTGGTTTTTTAAAAAACAAACAAAAACGGACTGAATTATTTTGAAATTAGGCGCCATAAAAAAAAAGATTAAAACAAACAACTTACTAACTGCAGGGATAATGCCTTAATGTCTGAGCTGTGCTTTTATTCCGAATCTGCCAATTATTTTTTTTAAATTCAGACCTAAAAGGGCATATTTTTGCTCAAGATTTTCGATTGTGTGTTAGATTAGTTCTACTACTTTATGTGAATGAGAATTTAGCAGAAATATCTGTTTAAGGCTATTTGCATTATTAAATGGATTACTAATATCCTCACTGAAAATACACATTTCTCTCATTGCAATTTTTCTTTTAATCTCCCTTTTTCAGTCAAGCAAAGCGCCGCTAACCACCAATTCATCAGTGGTATATCAAAATCAGTTTCTGGCCACATCCATCCTGCTAGACCCACTTCCCTGTCGAATATACTTGTGCAGCCTCGAGGTGGCAACAGAATTAGCTTCAGTTAATGAAAGAGTATTAATTTCTCTAAGTCACAACAAAATTAAGGACTAATGTGGCCATGAATATTTTAGTTACACTGCAGCAACACGGGAATCTGCTCTGACAATCTTTTCTGGCTTCTGGAAAAAGAATTGGCGATTAAATGCATTATTTATGCTTCATAATAAAATTCACATTTTGCACCAGCGGGATGGAGAGAAAATCCAATGAGGAGTCAATACTATTTCGAACTAACTTGCTGAACACTTACAGTAGAATAATGAGAAATTGGCTCCACAGAACCGCAGCTCAGTGAACAGAGCTCATCTCTCAGCTGTTATCACTCTCTTGTGTAGGATAGTGCATTCTTATTATATCCATTAGAAATGGATGTGATCCTTCCAAGTCAGTGAGTTCTCGCAGTCTCCCCCATGGAAGTTTTAATTAGAACACCAGTCACTCGTGCTATCGTTGTTTCAATAGAGCTGCTTCAGCATTCCTCAGATGCCCACTTCATTACAGGATCAGAGGCCCACAGAGGGTCGACTGTTAAGGGTGGCAGCCTCATGTGTCCTTTGCAGTTTATCTTTGCATTCAACAATTGCTTCTCTACCAAGAGTTTGAACATTTTCATGTTTAACTGGGACATATCCAGAAGTAAGTTTAAAGTCAAATCATTTCTCATTATAATAATACTCACAGTGAGAGGCCAACACAGAACAAAAGCGGCATGAGCACAGCGATTCCTCTGGAATGTTATTTCTGATGCAGATGGACTGGAAATATATGTAGAACCAGAAAGAAAGTTGGCCAGCTTTAATGGTTTAAAGGCAGTGTTTTAGTTCATGGTCAGCATCATGAGGAAATCCAAACATTTGTTTCCATGGAGAATAAAAACAGAGAAAAAAAACATTAGTGTTCCATATCTTCTGATTTAAATCTGTGAAAGAAAATTTATCACAAACTTGTGCATACTGTTATTTTCAATGTTTATCTGCTTAATATTTTTGATGGTTTTGTACACTATTGTTGTATCTGCATTATTAGATTTGTTAATGCACAAAAAAATGCATGGTAAGGTTTACTTGTACAGGACACTTCAGTTCAAAGTCAAGTGAAAGGGCTTTACCTGAATTACACAGTAACATGGATGGAAAGTTAAAGCAATATAAAAGCAGTTAGAAAAAGCAAACAACGTATTTTGACCACAAACAAAACTAATGAGATGTAGGTTAAAAGTTTGGCAGTCAAAGGCAGTTCTAAATAAATGGGAGATTAGCTTTGACTTAAAAGATATCAATATTTATCTACATTCATGGTTTTTTGCATTATTTTTCTGTGTTTCCACACTCTTTTGGAGCAGAAAAACAATTTTCAGTTGTGTAAACCTGAAAACTAAGTTAAATATTGAGACAATTATTTAAATTAGGTCAACAAACTGAGTTAGTTGTAATCTTTAACATTACTAAATGTTTGCCCAGTATTTATATCTTTAAGTTTCTGGGTATTTCAACAAGTGAAAAAATCTGATGACTAAATTTTTATTTATAAATGAAGGAAAAACAACTTATGGAGTTGTCTTTTTCTTGAGTGCTTGAGTCAATGTGCTTTGAAAGTTTAATTTTAACAAATACAAACTGGTGTTAAGGTGGTACTTACAATCAAAATAACACTGTATGTCCTATAATAATGACAATAAAGTTATATTTACATTCAAAGTTATGGCACCTTATGGTTGAGTTACTGGTGTTTAGGGTTTGCCACTGCTGGTGGTTAAAGGCTGGATTTGGTTCTTGAAGAAACCACAAATGTCAAGGGTTCAAAACTCAGATTGATACAGACTGTCCCTGAAACGATGAGGGTAAATGAAAAACTGTCCCGGTGTGAGACAACACACTCTGAGTAAAAGTATGATTCTTATGTAAAAATTTGTCATTTGTATTTTATTCATATTTATTTATAGAGCTTGGAATCCTGAGGTTCTGAGTTCGAGCCCCACTCCCACAGACTGCCTCTCTGGCTCTTTGAGCAAGACCCTTAACCCCACACTGCTCCCCAAGGGGATGGGTTAAATGCAGCGGTAAATTTCTCCAATGTGAGATTAATAAAGTTCAATATTATTATTTTCACATAACTTGGGAAAAAAATCTGCTTCAAAGTTAAAGTAACAAAAAAAGAAAAAAAAATCAAAGTTTGGCAAACTTAAAAGCAAAACTTAAATGATTAAGTTTTAATTCCACAATATGACCCCACTTGGCTCCAATACAGAACAGTCTTTTCTTTTAATTTTTTGTCTTGTTTTGTTTTTGTTTTTTAAAGCTAAGGTGAAAACTGTTTAAAACATGTGCTGTTCTGTCCTGAATTATTTGTCTTGATGATATTTTGTAATTTACAAAAAGGTTTTTATCTGAGCGTCTATACATTCGTGTGGTTAAACTGCATTTTATTTCATCTATGACAAATGTATTGCTTTTATAACACTGTAAAGAATCCATGATCTTTATGGAAAAATCAATTCAGCTGCAGAGAAAAAAATGAATAGGCATATATTTTTTTTTACAACTCTCCTAAGTTAACATTTACAATCATATTTTAATGCAATTACAGCTCCAGGTCTTTTGGGGAATGTTTCAACTGGCTTCGTATATACAAACACTGGACTTTGTACCCATTCCTTAATTTCAAATAACTGAAGTGCAATTACATTAGGATGGTGAAAGCTTGTGAATTTCAAGTTTTTGAAGTCCTGTCACAGATTTCTCTATTTTAATTTGAGTTTTGATTAACGATTGCATCGCTCTGAATTGTAAATATAGATTAATCAACACGAACAATCCTATAGTTTAGTTGTAGGTATACCAGGATATTTGGCTTAAATGTCCTTCTGGAGGATGTTCTGACAAGCTTGTTTTTTTTTCCTTTTTTGTTTTTTTTCAGGATTGTTCAGTGTTTACCTGCATTCATCTTCTCATTAACTCTGATGTACTTCCTTTTCAAGACTGATGATATGAATCCCCACAGTATGTGATGGTACTTTCATCTTTTACAATAAAGGTTAATTGTTCAGGGTCATGATTAGTGTTATTTTATTGCAACAGGTCACACTTTGCACGAAAGCCAAAGGGTTTCAGTGTTTTCTCATCTTAACAGAACACCTACATTCATGTCTGATAGATGTGTCCTACATCCCCTATATAGTTTTTAGCATAGCAAATTTGTTTAACTGAACTGGGAACATTGTAAATACAGTTGAGATACAATGTACCTCTTAGCTCCTTATCTGAGAACATTACTCTTCCCCAGCATGTGTGTTTACATATATAGTCATGTTTTGGTATATTTCTCTTATATTATCCATCACCTATCCACCAAAACCAAAAATGAAAACCTGCATGCGGAATCTAAATATTTACATGTACTTTTGCAGGATGTTGCATACAGCTCGGTTTATTTAATGTTTCTGCATGTAATTCTTTTTACTAATGCCACTACCCCAAGTCCATTGCTTCCCATAAAGCGAAATATGAGATGCTAAACAAAGAGGCTGATTCAAATTTTAAGATAAAAAAGTACTTATTTAGCTAAAAAGGAAAAACTTGAAAATTAAGTTTAAAGGGAATTAGTCTAAAATATGGCTGACTCTGTCTTTTTAGACTACAAAAACCAAGATGGATTTTTCTAAACAGCATATTAGTTTTGGTTGAAAACTATTTAAAAACAAAGTGCACAGACCACATTTGTTTAACTGTGGCAGTGAAGTTCTGTTTGTTTATCTTCATGTGAAACCATGTTCATAACATCGGGTCATAGTATCTTCCACCGCTCTTTACACAGTAGTTGCTTCCTCAGTTTTTTTTTTTTTTCTTGGAAATCTTATCCTCTCAACAGTTTGACATGAACCCAGTAGTTCCAGGGGTCTAATGGTTTACATGAGCTGACCTGCAGCTGCGTGATGCTGCCCCCTGTTGAAAAAATTCATCTTCATGTAAAGATGGAAACTGGAGCTTATATTTATTCATTTCCACAATTACATAAATAATGAACCTCATGTGTTTACCTTTATTTCAAGAGGGTAAAATCTGAAGGTTTGAACCATGCAGTGTTTTGATGCACTGCTTTGAAAGGTGGCTTCTCTTTGCATTTGCTCTTGATACAATGGTTCTGGTAGCAGCACCATGGCATTTACACTTATTGATTACCAATATTGATGAAGAGATCTCACATAAGGTTGTTACTGCTGCCAGAGGAGAGACTTTGGTCTAATTTTAAAACGCTACAATTAAGTATGGAAAGGGTTTTATGGGAAAAACGTCCCTCTGTATAGTTATTATAGTATTTAAAACTGTTTTCCTATAAGAGTGAACGAGTTTCTGAACATTAGATTGCTGATTCGCAAAGGAGTCATGGAGGAAAACAAACCTGCCTAAATGTGGCTTTGAAGAAAAGGAGCTGAACTCTCCCCTCCCTCCCTCCTTCTGATCAGAAACTTAGGTTTGGTGGGGGAGCGCCCCGCCCTCCTGGTCCATATAACCAGAAAGCGAGTTTGCAGGACGAGCAAACAAAACAGGACCAGTGGAGATCACATCGCTGTACATGAAGTATCTCTGGGACTGACCCAACGGATTACACTGGCTGCTTCACCTTTAAGACGACAAGCAAACACCTCCAAGTGGCCATGGATTTTCTCAATCACAACTATTTGAATGCGCGCAACCCCTACGATTATACCTTCAATTTCTGGAACGACTATCTTGGACTCACGACGCTGGTTACGAAGAATAATAAGCTTAACATGCCCCAGAATCCAAACTCCATCACCGAATCCCTAAAAGCGACTCTGGGTTTGGACGATTCCCCTGCGTGTCCGTGCGTAATGACCAGCGGCACCGGAGAGAGCGGCCACCTGGACTGCTGCTGCCCGTCCGTCAGCCCCCCGCCTCCCTCCATCCTGGACCTGAAGGAGCGCTTCTCCATCCTCAGTCCCTTCCAAAGCCAGCTGCCGGAGCGAGAGATGGGCTTCGGGGGAAACTTCGCGGGCTTCGATTTCTTCGGCGTGGAGAGGAAGATGCGCAAACCTGCATCCAGGGGCAAACAGGAGCCCAAAATCTGCGTGTTCTGTCGGAATAACGGAGCGCCGGAGGAGGTGTTCGGCTCCCACGTCCTGAAAACTCCAGACGGCAGGGTTGTGTGTCCGATCCTGAGGGCTTACACCTGCCCGCTCTGCAGCGCCAACGGGGACAATGCCCACACAATAAAATACTGTCCACTGTCAAAAGACCAGCCATCCCAGCGCCCATTAAAGGGGGGCAGGGCTGTGGGCGGTAAGAGGATGAAAGTATTCTAAATAGACCAATCTATAAAGAAAATTGAATTGCACTGAAAAAAAATACCCGATGACTGTTTTTGATTTCGGTTTTAGCCTTTATCCCTGTTTCATAAACATACTGACTTTTTTTCTTTGTTCCATTTATAAGATTGCTTCTATTTTTATAGTTTTTATCCACATAGAATCATTTCTGCTCTATACATTGGATTTATTCTCTCTAGTTTATAGTCATTTGAGTGTGTGCATATAAAAACACATATATATCAATAATCCCAACATTTTTGAAAGTATTTTGGTCACATAGGAAAAGACATTGACATTTGGTAAAGGGGATGAATGTCAATTTTTACCAACTATTTTTGTATGGTGAGCTGAAAGCTCATTGCTATCTTCTTTCACGTCTTAAAGAAACCAAAGTTGTGTTTGCCATTAAAGAAGCTGAAGAATGTGTTGGTAATGTGTATGTGTGGGTCTGACTGAATGAGGAAGTCTGCCTGCCTGAAAAAAACAAAAAACAAAAAAAAATCTTCACCACATGTTTTTCTAAAAGTTGATAGTCATTTTGGGAGAAAGGAATCCAAAACAGAAAGAGTGACTTCTGTTTTAGCTCTATGTCATGCCTGGCAAACAGAAAGATATTCTACACTTTTATGTTTACATTCCCAAACAAGGGTGACACACTGGATTTTATTTTCTCTGTACAGTCTTGTTATTTTATTTTATTTATTTTTTTGTTTTTCCCCCCTGACATTTATTTTTAGCACAGTCACACATCCAGGTCAGCTCTGCCATATAGAGTTTGCCTCTAGATGGAAAAAAAAAACACCTAGCAAATGAATGTCATTAAATGATAATATTTTTTTTTCTGTAGAATCCCAAGAAAATGCAAAAATGTCCTGAATGTACAATTAAAAGTGTAACTTGTGGGACTGCACATTTCTAAAAGTTTTGTTTACCAAAGGAAAACAACTGCATTAAAGGAGAGAAAAAACAACAACAAAAGATTTGCTGTATAGTCAATGAAAATGATGTTTATTCAGTGTTTTAACATTGCAAGTGACTTCAGAGGGCGCTACCTCAAGGGGATTTTGTACTTACATGTAAAAAAAAATCAATAGCAGTTCATTGATATAGTGCTGCCATTTATAATAAGGGTTTTTGATAGTATTTTTGATCTTTGTATAACATAATTGTATTTTCATTTTGTTGCATTTAACACAGTGGAAGTGAGTTTCCAAAAAGCTATAATTAGCATTGTTCACCAAAAGGTGATTCTCTGTAAATAGTGAATATGCCCATACTTTTGAAAGACTAGCTGTCAAGTGATGCATTGAGGTGGTGCAAAAACTGAAAAAAAAAAAATGTTGACAATTGTCACTTTTAACAGAGGTTTTTGATTAAATGATTAAGAGAAAAAAAAAACACTGTTGAACTTTATTTATATTTTACCATATTTTACTGTATGCTGCTGTGCAGAATAACATGAATTCACTAGAGAAATAAAAACATATCAAATATTTGAGCTATATGGCTGTGTTCTGTGCTTCGCTTGATATCAGAGGAGTAAATACTGATTTCTTTTAGATTGCTGAAAGCTGAATACAATCAAGCAGGATACTTGATAAAGAAAAATGTCTCTATGTGAATTTGAAATGTATTTTTTAGTGTGAAATTATGACAGAAATACTCCAAACTTTGGTCCAACTCAAGCTGATCTGCTGCCCTGACATCTCAAAGAATTTGTGAGAGGACAAACAGTACCACAGTTGTTCGCTGTTGTTTCGGGAGGTCGGCCCACGCAGGAATGTCTTGGCTTGTGTCTCTAGTTCAGAGAGATCATGTTTGCGCTGAAGTGGATTGAATAGCGAGCCCTCCTGGCCTTCCCCGCCTGCCATCTGTGGAATGGCTGCTGTAGACACATTACAGGGGCTGAAAGGCAGGTAGGAAGCTTCTTGTTTTCTATAAAAACTCTGAGCTTTTGAAAATGAGAGAGGCTGCTACTGCTTGTGACTTACAGTCGCAGCTTCAATCATTGCAAATGATCCATAAATCAGGAAGATAATGAAGGGAGAAATGCTATGACGAGTTTACAAATAGCCTTACCGTCTCCATTCTCTCTAACTCAACCTCTATAATTGCTTCTGATTCTAGTTTGCATATATTTTTGCACCCCCTCCCCTTTTCTTCTGACTTCATACCTCTCTCCAGCTGAGCCTGTAGCATTAAAAATGGATGACTACTAAGTGCAACAGGAATTAGTAGTGAAAAAGCCATGAAGGCTTGCATTTCAGGAATACACAGTCAGCAAACAGGTCGTATTCCCACTACACCCTGACTTCCATTAGCAGCTCCACAGATAGGTCCGTATAATCCAACTAGCAGCACCATTTATGAGACATGTATCTTTCATGATCCTATAATATGTCCTCAGCAGCTGTTTGTTTTATATGCTATACAGTGTGTGTTTTCAAAAAAATAAAAGACAAAACAAACAACATTTGGACAACACCATGATGTTTAATTAATAAGTAAGCTGTATTTTTTATTTAAGTACAGAGTGGTTATTCAGGTTTTGACCTGGGGTGTCTATCATTAAAATAGAGGCGACTGGATACCCTCTGGCACTTAATCAAGATTTAGCTAGTGCACTGCAGCACTATGTAGTTATTACTGTTCATTTGATTTATTGGACTCATTAAGTCACTCTGCTTTTCATTGTGTTGCGCCACACAATGGCTCTGGTTTAATGTGCAGCACTGCAGATTAAAAATGTAAAGCTTTTCTGTTGAAACCATGGCAGCCATTTTTTAATGAGCTCAGTGTTATTTTGCTTTTTTGAGGGATTTGATGACAGAAAATGCCCGGCAGTGTTTAAATGCACAAAATAATGCATTGGCTGTGTATTTAATTAGATTAACCATTTACGGTAATAAAGTTAAATTGTTGTTTTCAAATATTCTTTTTTACTTTATTTATAAAAGTTTGTAGCATCACTTTTAGAGTAGTCTGCTATGCAAAATGTTTAACTAAAAAAGTTTTTGAATTAGACTTTTGTCTTAAAAATGTAAACAGCAATGAGTATTCATAGATTCACTAAAAACAAAGTGTGTGGATAAAAAATGCCATCTAACTAACTTTAGTTCGTACATATTTTGAAGTACTTAAAATAAGAGGGAGTTTTAATTCAATTCAGTTAATTTATATACAGAAAATTCACAACACAAGACATCTCAGGGCACTTTACCAAGACAATTCAGCCAGACCATATAGTCAGACTGGTTTAAAGTTTTCTATCTAATGGTCTATGTTATCTAAGGTTTTACAAATATCCAAAAACACAGCCATTTGCTGAGAATGAAATTGCATGGTAAAATTAAAATTGGGTAATGAACAATCAAACTATGATTCCATGATTAGGTAGAAGACTCTTATATAGGAGTCAACATAAGCTATATTGGTGGATTGTTCTCACAAACAAGACATCTGCAGCTGGATTCTCGTCAGCTCTAAATATATATAGTTGAAAATAAACATGTGTTTTGAGATAAAACACTTATGATATATCATCGGGACAGTGGATAAGAAACTGTGGGGCAAAGCAAAACAATAAAACACATACAAAAACTAAACTAGTATGACATATCTTCATACCATTACTCTTTATCATGACAACAAGTGTCATCAAACCTTATAGTCCATAATGTTCTTTGCCTTTCCACTTTTCAGTGTCAAAACATCAATATTTAACCCATATCTGCTTGAGTCTCCATGAAAAAACAAACACTGAAATTACATGGTTACATTCAACAATTGACAGTTTTATTAGCATTATTCTGTTTGTTGACCCACATCATAACATCTTGGAAAACCTATAAGCAACAAAGCTGAAGGACTCATTTAGGGATATGATCCTTTCACTGGATGCACATCAAATAAGGATGCCCCGTTGCCTAGCAACTCACTGCCATAAAATTGAACAACAGCTGAGCATGAAAGTCATTCCATAGTGTGAGGTAAACACAGAGACCATTTCTACCTGTCAGCCAGGAGGCTTAGTGGTTATCTGGACCTGGTTTAATTTTAAATTGGAAAATAAGGTTTGGTTATTGATGGTTTGACAACAGCATACCCCTTGTGGTGGTAATAGGTATTAACAACAACAAAAAACACATCTATGTTGTTATTCTATAATTATTCTCTTGACAGTTATCCATATTCACAGCTTCTGGTGTTGAATGATTCATTATGCCAACTGCAGTGTTAATGAACTCTGTCCACAGTGCTGCACTGACCATCTGTTGGACTCTGTAATAGCAAGTGTATCCCTCTAAGGGTTGATTACTGCCTTGATGCTGTAATTGAAATTTCAGAAAAGATTTATATGAAATCAAAACCCTGAGCTCTTTAAACTAGCTGGACAGGCTATTAAGTTCCTTGCGCGGCATGATGATCATCATTTCTTGGTGACTGTTTCACTAGTGCAGATGTAGTGTCGGTTTAAATAACCTTCAGACCAGAGTGAGGTTTGCACAGAAGAAGAACATTGAATGATTCCAACATTACACACAGTAGGTATTTTCTTGCTTGTGTTTCCTAAGAAATGCTTCAGTCCTCCAAACTTAGCCATCTGCCTTCAGTCAGTTTGGCTTTAAAATTTCTTGATTTTTTCATATGTTTAGTATTATCAGTAATTAAATACAAAACAAGACAACAAAAAAGTGGTTTTGTGTTTCAATTGTTCCTTCCTGCTATATTAATAATGATAATTGAACATCACTGATCTCACAATGGAGAAATTAACTTCTGCATTTAACCCATCCCCTTGGTGAGCAGTGGGCTGCCACTGTGTGGCGCCTGGGGAGCAACTGGGGTTAAGAGGCTTGGTGAAAAACCCTGAGTGCAGGCTGTGGGGATCCAACAGGGTACTTGCAACCTTCTCAGAACAAAAGCACACAGCTCTAACCACTAGGCCAACACTCGCCCTGTTGTTATACAAATACTTGTAAGTTAAAAGTTAAAGTGCATTTCCTTGGACTTTCTCTAGTTCTTTAATAATGCAGTCACAAATGTATTGTTATGTGGACCTGTACTAAAGTTGAACAGCAATGGTATTGCATTTCAATTACAAATTACCTTACAGCAGTACAAAGTTGTAAAATTAAATATATATGTATATGTATATATATATATATATATATATA
>NW_015150695.1:563554-583992 GCF_000732505.1 Cyprinodon variegatus
CTCAGGATTTTGCGCCCTTCAGTTAGCCATTCAGGGTGGTTCCCATCTCTCTGCAGCTAGTTAATTTGTGCTGCCAAGCGTTCTTGGAGTGTTGTGAGTTTCTTAAGCCAATAGGCGTATATCATATCGGGGCCTGGTGCTGTCCAGTTCTTCATACCTGAGACTCTTTCTTGGATGTCTGACACTGTGAGGGTGACTGGATTCTGTTCAGGGAGGTTTCTGAGGTCCTCTCTCAGAGCCTCCAACTGCTGTGCATCACTGTTGTCTCCTTCTCCCATATGCCTTTCCAGTACTGTTCGGTATGGTGGGGCTCTTCTTCTATTGCTGCCCTGCCCCTAAGTGTAAACTTTTGCTGGATGACTGTTGTGAGTAGAGGTGTGTGTATTTTTCTGTGTGAGTCTGTAATGTGTTTGTGTCTCTGTCAAATTTAGATCTATGTCCATGTTGCAAGCTTTTCTGAAACAATTCTGAACTAGACCTAAATAAAAAAAAATGTTCACTGTCTTTCAATAAGACCGTAATTGCAGCATGCATCCATCTGATATAACTCAAGCACATAATTAGCATTGAAGCACCCAGATTATTCAAATTTACTGTGAAGCCCTATATGAAGCGTGATGTCACGAAACCTCCCTTGCAGTGGTCACATGACAGATGTGCGCACAAAACACTTCTCAATGACGTTTTTGCTTCAAAAAGGTCAACGTTTTTTCCAGTAGATTGACTTGAGTTTAACATCACAACAACCCCCAGAAGTTTCTTAGATACTGCAGCTCATCCAGGATGGCGATGGGAGCTGTGGCAAGGTTTGCTGTGTCTGTTGGCCTATTGTCCAGAGGCTGGGGATGCTACCAGGAGACAAGCCAGTACACTAGGAGATGTGGCAGAGGCCATTGGAGGGCACCAACCCAGCATAAGGACCGCTACCTCCACCTTTGTGCAAGGAGGAACAAGAGGAGCACTGCCAGAACCTTCCAAAATGACATTCAGTAGATCGCAAATGTGCATGTGTCTGTATGAGCATTTAGATATTGACTCCCTGAGGATGGTATAAGGATCCAGAGATTGGGGTTTTGCTTACAGAGGAACACTGTGCAGGATGCTTGGCATTTGCCAGACAACACCAAAATTGACAAACTTACCACTGGCGCCTTGTTCTCTTCACAGATAAAAGCAGGTTCATGAGGACATGTGACAAACATGACAGTGTCCGGGGACAGAGTGGAAAGTGATCTGCTCCCTGCAACAGTGTCGGCATGACTGGTTTGGCATGACTGCTTTGGCAGTGTGTCAGTAATGGTGTGGGGTTGCATATCTTTGGAGGGCCACACAGCCCTCCAAAGAGGTAGCATGACTGCTATTAGGTACCAAGATGAGATCTTCAGACCCCTTGTGAAACCATACAGTATGCTGGTGCGGTTGGGCATGGGTTCCTCCTAATAGAGGACAATGCTAGACCTCATATGGCTCGAGTGCGTCAGCAGTTCTTGCAAGATTAAGGCATTGAAGCTATGGAGTTGACCACTCGTTTTCCAGACCTCAGTCCAACTGAGCATATCTGGGACATCCTGTCATGATCTATCCACCAACATTACATTGCACCACAGACTGTCCAGGAGTACGTGGATGCTTTAGGCCAGGTCTGGGGAGGAGATCACATGTTTATACAGACACGTAGAGGCCACAACACAATACTGAGCCCCATTTTGACTTGTTTGAAGGACATTACATTAAAGCTGGGCCAGACTGTAGTGGAATCTTCCACTTTAATTTTGTTACTCCAAATCCAGCCCTCTATTGATTTCCAATAATGATTGTTATGTGATTTTGTCGTCAGCTCATTCAAGTTTATACAGATCAAATTATTCAATGATAATATTTCATTCATTCTAAATTTTTTGATCAGTGTTTATATAACAAAAAATGTATAGTAAATTAGGGGATCACAGGAAATAATGACCAAGCTTTTAAATCTTTACACTTGCCAATTTTACCTTTGCTTTAAAAAAAATAAGTTACCCCATCTGCAACCACACTGTAACACAGTTTACTCTACATATAGTGACAATCAGTATGGGAGTATGGAAGTTTACTTTGGAATTCAACTTATTGAAATCGTTTTTTAAGGGACTGAGAAATTTTGAAAAACATATGTATAAACAATAAAAAAAAAATTTAATCGTTAAAACAGTATGCATTTAAAGGGTTTAAAGCTCAGGTAATATATTTGAATAATACAATATTTTGGTCTTAAATTGTTTTACTCTCAGTCTATTGTTTTGTGAACTGATAAATATGATGCCCTGTGCAGGCTGGATCCTGAAGACAAATGACAACCAAGGCTTTACTCACATTAGGTACAGGTCAGATTTCAAAGCAGCATGCATCCATCTCAATGTGACTCTAACTTAAATGTGCACAGTACCCCTTTTTAAAATTGGTACAGATATGTTGCACCAAATTACCCCTGGGCTATAATAAAAAAAAAAAAAAGCTAAAGATGGTTTCCTTTTTTTCCCCCTCACTTAGAAAGAATGACTTTCATGCTTGGCTGCTCTCCAATTTTATCTCAAGGAGTTGCTAGGCGACAGGAACATCCTTATTGTGAATAGATTCTGAAAAATGTTGGGGCCAACAAGTGAATTCTCTGTAACTTGTTATCTGCCTTTTAATGCTGTGGTAATGTGCTTTCTGTAACAGATAATTTAGATTGACCATTCGAGGAGGAGGTAACGCTTTTTGATAAGTAAATACTGTAATACCTCCCTTAACTTACGTGAATATTGTGTAGTTCAAGTTAATGTTGTGTACCCTAAGAATCACATTAACTGTTCACCTAAATTATTTCTTCTGAGCATTAAGTTGACTGTCAGACACATCAAGATTTTAGTTTTTTGATAGAACTGCACCAGAATGATAGATTTTTTTGCTCCAATGTTATATCTCGCTCATGTGAAAAAGTATGGTGGACAGTCAGTTCAGTTCAATTCAGTTCAATTCAGTTTATCTATAAATCTTCAATTCACAACATATGTCATCTCAAGGCACTTTACAAGAAATATACAGTCAGATTAAAGGGTGTCACGACTCATTGTTTAGTCGATGGATCAATTTCAATTCCTGCTATCCAACAACAATTGTCTTTGCTCGGCAAATTGTTAATAAAAACAAAATAAATTATTCTAAAATCGTTTTAAAAGGTAATTAATCGATTGCATCACTATTAGGAAATAACACATTGAGGTTTTCGGTGGATGTTGAAGTGTATTTTTGTTTCTTTTTTCTTAATAATTATATTGAACCAAATTCGACTAATAAAATAATTTTAATCCACATTACTATAATGAAAATGAAAACTAGAATTGCTGCGAAAAACAACATCTGTTACATGAAGAAATACCAGTATGTCGACCAGTTAGATGCACCCGATAGCTTCTTATGCTAAGCTTGGTTCTGTTGGACAGTACACACTATTAAAAGAGAGTAATTCGTCTCCACATAATTTATAAGGAGAAAATCAGGATAGGAACTTTAGCAGAACAACAGATGATATTATTTTGACCTTTTTGTCTTGTGAAGAGCCTTACTTAGACAACATTTATTATAAAGTGGTGCAGTGTCGATATTTAAAAAATTAAAAAGATAAATAAATAAATTGAACTTTATTGATCTCACAATCAATAAATTAACTATCTGCATTTAACCCATCCCCTTTGGGGAGCAGTGGGCTGCCACTGTGCAGCACCAAGGGAGCAGCGTGGGGTTAAAGGTCTTGCTCAGAGACCCAGAGGGGCAGTCTGTGGGAGTGGGTTTCAAATTCCCAACCTCAGGATTTAAAGCCCTATGCCCTAACCACTAGGCCGCCACTCCCCATCTGAATGTAATTAAAATGTAATTACAGTAAATGTAAAATGAAATGTAAATTTTTATTCATTTTTTGGGTAAAAATAAAAGTTGATTTTTTTAGGTTCCAAACTGACCTCAAATTTACAACATCTTGCATGTAAATATTTAACCATGGCTGTTCCACTAGCTTGGTAATTATTCTGAAAAGTAATTTGCAGAGTTAATATCTGTGGATTGTACAATCAATGCTGAAAAGAGGGGTGATACATTTACACAGACATGTTGATAAAAGCAAGAGATTATTCAGACTTTATTATAGGCTATTCAGGCATAAACAGCAGTATTTTCTTAACCCGAGGACTAATTAGCAATAACACTAGAATGCTAACTCTATTTCAACAACTTTGAGAAAATGAACCTTTTAGCTTAAACTTTCCTTCTTTGGGTTGAAGCTTCTGGAAAAATGCTCGCCTGTAACTAAAGACAATTTGTCTTAATTTCTACCCACCTAATTCCTACTGACATAATGTTAATTAGAATGGCTATGGGCTGTTATTTTTACCTTGTAACCAAACTACAAAAGGACTTACTGCATTGATTGTTTAAACAGCAAAATCAATCCCTTTTTTCTGCTTTTATTAAATAATACATTGAAAAAAGACTGCCAAAGGGTACAAAGCCTTTTTTCTCATTTGATGCTGAAACTACAACAGGCTTCAGGAGAAATGTGGAAGATACATTACTCTATAAGTGGAGGTAAACAATAGAAAGAGAAGAAAATGTGCACTCAGCCCTTGGCTGCAGTAATTACTGCTGATTGTGTACTTTCACAAGCTTATATTGTCTAGAGTTATGAAAAGTAGTATAGCAAATGCATTGTGTTTGCACTAAAGAATTTAATGATACCTTAAAACTGTGTGGCAAGATACTGTCTAAAATACATAAGTTATTTCCCATGAGGAGAAAAATGTTTACTTTGTTCGCTTTGTTACATCAGGGATCAGGAAAGCATTTGTTAGCTCCACAAGCTGAGAGAGATAATCTAATAAAATGAAGGAAAGCAATAAATTATGGTGCAACCCAAATCTCATGAACAAAAAGAGATAGACGATGGAGATAAAATTAGAAAAAAAGTGGTAAAACTTTGAGAAAAAAAAAAAAAAACTGCTTCTTTTGATCCTAACTGTTTAGGTGCTGCTAATAAGTTCCTCATTCATTGAGGAGATCACAGATAGAGTTCAGTGCAACCTCATACTTGGCCAAAAACTTTTTCAAGCTTAACATGTTGTTTGTCAGTGGGAAAATTCCAGCGCTGCACTGGCTCCCATGTGGTTGTGGTTTGGGTTAGAGGCACAGTAATGCATTTGTGACGCAAGAGGGAGGAAATTGCAGACGTTTCCTGCACAACTGTGCTTTTGTAATACTTCCAGGTGGACACAGTCTCTCAGTCTTCATGTAGACAAACAAGGCCTCTGCAATTCAAACAGGCTCACATCAGAAAAGAGTGGTACAACAGCACAATCCTGAGGCTGAAAGGAGTTTTGCAACTAAAAGATAAATAAATGCCTTGGCTGATTCATAACCTTTTTGATCTCTGTATGATTTCATTGGCTATTTGTTTGTCTACTGTCGCGATTTAATGTCCCCACTGTGAAGCAATCAAAGGGATTTATATTCTATTCTAAACAAATGATAGCTGGAACATGGCCAATAAGGGCAAGGTTACAATAACTTACAGCTTTATTTAGATGTTACAAAGCTGAACACAGGTGAGTATGTTTTCAGCATGCCCAGCAGAAGAGGGCACCTCCTTGGACTACTCATAAGGTACTCTTTTAGTGGTTTAGCGCATCTATAAAACAAGTCAGGTCCAAATTGCAATGAACAATTAGCCCTACAACAAGGATCAGGAGGGCTGACCTTTCTTTGAACCATGAGCTCAAGAGTTCAGCACCAAAAAAAGCAACTAAAATCTCTGCCAAATCTTACACTTTTGACTTCAGGTCATTCCCACGGGGCACTGATTGCCAAACCCAGCCGATAAAGAAGTGGCTTCCACCATCAGGCTCTCTCTCTGATGGACATAATGCAGGGGTAGTCTGCTACTCTGCTGAAAACAAATAAGCATTTTTAACTGAAACAAAATGTGTTTCCTATTTTATGTATATAAAATGGACTTCATGTGCACATTTGTATTTTTAATCTAGTCTCCCTTTAAGGTTTTTTTCTCTGCTTATTGTGTTTTTTGTTTGGACTGTTCATAACAATGTGAGCAATGGTAAACATATAAAACTCCTAGATTAGTTCAAAATAATTTTGACTCTACTAAAGATACATTTGTTGATTTTAAAATTGCTTCACTTAAGACTTTACGAGTAAAAATAATTTTGTTTTTACATGTAAGTCTATTGACACTCTATAAGTGATTTTCACTGGATAAAAATCTTTACCTAGTTTACCTAAAGCATTGATTTTGTTGAGACGCCTGATTTCCTGGCTTGACAATGTTAAGAAATAAAATATTGTCACTGTGACTTATTTTTAATATATATTTTTACAAAATTTGTTATTTATTTATTTATAGTGGTTCGGATTCCTACTTTCAACTCTAACATGAAATATAGAATATCTACATTTTAAGATGTAGAATGTCTTACTGAGGAAATTTAGTTGGGATAAGATTGCTCTTATCGTCTCCTGGTCCTATTTATAGTTTTTACTGTGTTGTCTTTTAGAAAACAAATGATGACAATATAATTTTATAATTGTTTTATTATTATTATTATTATATTAAATATGAAAAAATGTTAGAACTGTAAAGTTACAGTCATATGTTTGTATTACTGATATATATAAATAGAATATATAGAATATATATATATATATATATNTTATACTTTCAGTTCAAAATTCAGGTATAAATATAATTGTAGCATTTTTATCTTCATTTTCCACTGTTTATTTTTACAACAAATTACATTTCTGTAACCTAGACATTCTAAAGTTTTAGGCAATCACCTTTTTTACATTTCTCCCTTTTCCACCTTCCATAAACTGAGTATGAAAATTCTCTGAATATTATTTAAAGCAAAGTTTTGACTTGTTCTGTACTACAAACATGGTGGAGAAAATTATACACAGCAGAAATTGTTTTTCTTTTTATACATACGTACAGCAGTTCCTATGTCATGTCACATATGCGGAATCACTCCCTTGCTTAACAGCATGTTGATAGGCAGAATTACCTCAGAAGCTGTTGAGTAAATTTGGCAACTGAGAAGTTTTATTTAAAGTTTAGTTTTTTAGCTTCCCATTAATATTTAATGTTGGGAGAAAGGATGTTCCAACCATACAACCAAACTCTGTTTTAACTGCATCCCCAAAATCTGAGAATGGGAAGGGCTGCAAACAGAGGAGTGGGATGGTTAACAGCAGTGATCCTTTGACTAAAACATTGATCAGAACCAGAACCAGCGAGGCGAAACAGTAAGAATCTCTGATCACATTTTTATATTATTAAATATATCAGTCCTTTTGTAGGGTGAGTGATGGGCTGAAGCTGTTATTGGGTGAAAATCTGGGTACACCCTGGAGAGAGCCTGTTTATCACAGGGCATTCTAATAATTGTGTAGTTAATAGTAAATGGCTATATAGTCATAACTAGAAGTCTTTATATATATTTTAAATCTCTAGCACCATCTGCTGTTTGATTTGGAAGAAAGAAGCTCTCAAAAACTCACTGTCCCAAAAACATTTTGAAAACCCCAGACTTCATGGGTGCATAACACTTATTTAATTTTTTCAAAGATTTACATTCAGTTAAATCATTTAATTTATTTATCTATTTGCCCAGATCCTAAGACAAAACTGATCCATTGATTTCAGTGAAGTTGAAAAGGCAAGGCTGTCATTTTAAGTTGATTTTTCTGATTTATTTGATTATCTTTGTGAAATGCATGCAAAGTTTAAATTAAGGAAAGCCATCTGCCATTAAAGAAAGTATTTAAATAGCTTAGGCGGCATATACACTCACCGGCCACTTTATTAGGTACCCCATGCTAGTAACGGGTTGGACCCCCTTTTGCCTTCAGAACTGCCTCAATTCTTCGTGGCATAGATTAAACAAGGTGCTGGAAGCATTCCTCAGGGAGTTTGGTCCATATTGACATGATGGCATCACACAGTTGCCGCAGATTTGTCGGCTGCACATCCATGATGCGAATCTCCCGTTCCACCACATCCCAAAGATGCTCTATTGGATTGAGATCTGGTGACTGTGGAGGCCATTTGAGTACAGTGAACTCATTGTCATGTTCAAGAAACCAGTCTGAGATGATTCCAGCTTTATGACATGGCGCATTATCCTGCTGAAAGTAGCCATCAGAAGTTGGGTACATTGTGGTCATAAAGGGATGGACATGGTCAGCAACAATACTCAGGTAGGCTGTGACGTTGCAAAGATGCTCAATTGGTACCAAGGGGCCCAAAGAGTGCCAAGAAAATATTCCCCACACCATGACACCACCACCACCAGCCTGAACCGTTGATACAAGGCAGGATGGATCCATGCTTTCATGTTGTAGACGCCAAATTCTGACCCTACCATCCGAATGTCGCAGCAGAAATCGAGACTCATCAGACCAGGCAACATTTTTCCAATCTTCTATTGTCCAATTTTGATGAGCTTGTGCAAATTGTAGCCTCAGTTTCCTGTTCTTAGCTGAAAGGAGTGGCACCCGGTGTGGTCTTCTGCTGCTGTAGCCCATCTGCCTCAAAGTTCGACGTACTGTGCGTTCAGAGATGCTCTTCTGCCCACCTTGGTTGTAACGGGTGGTTATTTGAGTCACTGTTGCCCTTCTATCAGCTCGAACCAGTCTGGCCATTCTCCTCTGACCTCTGGCATCAACAAGGCATTTCCGCCCACAGAACTGCCGCTCACTGGATGTTTTTTCTTTTTCAGACCATTCTCTGTAAACCCTAGAGATGGTTGTGCATGAAAATCCCAGTAGATCAGCAGTTTCTGAAATACTCAGACCAGCCCTTCTGGCACCAACAATCATGCCACATTCAAAGTCACTCAAATCACCTTTCTTCCCCATACTGATGCTCGGTTTGAACTGCAGGAGATTGTCTTGACCATGTCTACATGCCTAAATGCACTGAGTTGCCGCCATGTGATTGGCTGCTTAGAAATTAAGTGTTAACAAGCAGTTGGACAGGTGTACCTAATAAAGTGGCCGGTGAGTGTACATGTAAACTGATGTTTGTGTATCGATTTGGATTTTATTTTATGTGTAGTTTAAACTCTATGAAAAAGATACTATGTAATTATTTTCAAAATTTCAGTGTCGAGAAATATTATTCAACTGAATTTAAACTGATACAAAAAATCCTGAAAAGATGTTCAACGTTCCAGCAAACAAGCTAATAATCATTAAAGGTAAGAATTCAAAATCAACCATATCGTATTAAATGTAATTATTTCAGTTATGTAAAAATAAGCTTGGCATACTTGTGTGTGGGCACTGATTGTAGTTTATCTGGTTATAAATCCATCTGCAAATGAAACAACATTTTTATTGGGAGGGTTGTTCTGGGATGTGGCGGTTTTTAACAGTTTGGCTTGACGCTATCCGGCAACACTGGCTATCGGTTGCTGGGAGCGTCCCTACACCAACACTCGTTTCACTACACATTTCAATGTTGTCAGAGCAAATGTATTGTATTTATTGGTAATTGTTCATTATTGGATTAAGTGAAACCTGATTGATTTGAATGTTGAAAAAGACTAATGTTTCAAATCTGTTTGCTAGAGATCTTCTGAATTGGTAATCTGACATTCCACCAGTGCATCACAACAGCTGAACTAATGAACTGAATGTTATCAAAAACTCTACCTCAAGGACGAATTTTAACCCCTTTTTTTGCTTATTCTTGCATGTATCCTTTGGTAATTCCAGTAGTTGTAGTGTATGCATTGTTTGTTAAACATGATAATACTGTTATAGGCATTATTATTAGGTTTAATAAAAGTACAATTATTTCAATCGTGGTTATCTGTGATTATTCATACAGCAGTGACCTATTGCCTCTACGAGCTGAACCTACTTCATTTGAATTAACAACTTGAATAGAAAATTATATAACTATAACTCTGAGGTCTAGTTATTGATATGTTCACGATCTGCTGTTAAAATTGCCCGACACATTGCATGGGCTCATTTTTACTGTGATTAACTATGTGCTCTCTGTCATAACTTTGACGTGAAATCTGACTGGGAGTTTGCCTGCTTAATTGTTTGTTTTCTAGACAGAGCCACCTGCCAACTAATTTACTGTTAGAATTTCTAATAAAGTATTTAGGGGTCAATGCTTCTAAATTTCCTATACTTTGTCTTCTTGAACCCCAGTCGGTCTTAGCAGATGGCCGCTCACACTGAGCCTGGTTCTGCTGGAGGTTTCTTCCTCTTAAGAGGGAGTTTTTTCTCTCCACTGTCTCCGTACGCATGCTCTGTGACAGAGGTGTCAAACGTATTAATGTATATTAATCAAGTAGAAGTATAAAAGAACTTCTACTTCTAAAAGTAAAAGTGTAAAAGCACCATTTTTAAAACTACTGAAATTATAAATCTAAAAGAAAAGCAGTAAAACTTGTTAAAGGCAGATTTTTTCTGCACTACCCTATCTATGGACATTTTTCTACAATTCTGTATGATAACGTATTTATACTTAATTTTCTTAGTTTCATAATTAATTGTAACACTGTGAAATTTTACTTTGCATCATCTTGAAAAAATATTTTAGTATGTGGCGAACAAGTTGGTGCAGTACCAAGTTCAACCACAACTAAATTAATTGTCTGGATGAAACTTGTTATTTTGGTTTTTTTTTATTATTTTTAAAAACCAACAGGCCATAAAGAAACAGAGCTTAAATGAAATTAAATTAACTACACTATTATCTCTAAAATAGAAGGACTTGAAAGTGCAGATAATTGCAAATTGCAAAATATTATTTGTACTTNGATGCTCAATTGGTACCAAGGGGCCCAAAGAGTGCCAAGAAAATATTCCCCACACCATGACACCACCACCACCAGCCTGAACCGTTGATACAAGGCAGGATGGATCCATGCTTTCATGTTGTACACGCCAAATTCTGACCCTACCATCCGAAATGAAAGTGCAGATAATTGCAAAAAAAAAGAAAAATATTATTTGTACTTTGTCACTTGAACACCTCTGCTCTGTGTGAGGGATAGCTGTAGAATCAATGACACAAGGAAAGCCAATATCTACTGTCGCCACTTGCTCTTCGTTGTAAGATATGCTGGAAGGAACGTATTATCCAAGACAGTGACTCAATGCGATCAGCTGATTTTGGTTAAATAGTAACTTTTTACAATCCTGACTGTATGATCTGACTGAACTGTGTATGTAAAGGGCCTAGCATGTGTTGTGAATTAGTACCATATAAGTCAATTGAACTAAATTCAGTACTGTACTGAATGTGCAGCTAATTCACTAACTTATTTATTTATACAGATTCACATTGTCATTTAGTTAAGGTAAAGTCTTATAGGCACAAAGGAACTGCCAATGAGGAGGGATTTGCCAAGCCCAGGAAGTGGCACTGGCAGGAATCAACTGAAAATCACAAATGCAAATATAGATATTATAGTAACGTTATGTAATAAATCTTTACTAATCATCAATAATTTTTTTGTATTGAGTCCTGAGGTATTTCTTTTTTTTTAGATCATAGATAGATAGATAGATCTAAAAAAATTCACATCAGGTTATCATATTGTAATTGCAAAGTGTACCACAAGGTGTCAGCATATCCTTTTTCAGAGACAACTGCAGTTATTGTTCTTTCCATCATTTTAATGTAGACATAAAGCTTTTACACAGATCTGCCAGTCTGACTAATTATCACATACAGATTTGGAGCATATCATAGCCAGACCAGAACATTTAGGTTTGTGTAAAACAACATTTATTTAATATGCTCCTTTCAAGCCATTTACAGTAAAATATTTAGCTCTCCAATATTTAAGCATTTTCGGACATTCTGAACAAGTTTGCCTGCAAGGATAAATATCTGTCTAAAATTCTGAAGGCAATTGTACATTATAGACTTTTCCAAAAGCTCAATTGCATCCACAAAAAACTGATGCTTGGTTAATGGCACATTGCCTAACAAAGGAGGCGGTATTTTCTTTTAAAGCTTTTTGAGATCTGTTTTTTTTTTTTACAAATGTAAAGTGTTTTATAAATAGAATGCATTATTGATATTGTTTTTATTTCCTTAAAACACCTCTTAGAAACCATTTTGCTAATTTTTATTGCATTCAAGTATTAAAAAAATGTTAAATGAAATATGACATTTTGATCAAACTCTGTATCCGGTAGAAAAATGTGTTTGTTATATAAACCTAAAATTAGAAGAAATATCTTACATTTTTTATATGCAGTAAATGGTTTCAAACCATCTGTTCCTCCCCATTTTATTCCTCCTTTAACTTGCTTGCATTAACTCATCCCAACCAGGAGGATCCATGTTTTTTTTTTTTCATTCACAGCTTTTTAACTCCCCCCATCTTAAATAATAGCAGCTTTCTTCTCTCTCACCCACAAGTACACACCCTTCATTGATTGTCTAGGCAATATGGTGGCAGCCTGGCCATGGGTGGAGAGTGACTTGTTTCCAAACACTTAATTCAATTTGTCATTGCCATTCAGGGAGGTTCAAGTGGTCTAATTTGTGTTAATGAGGGGTAATAAAGTCATAGCCCCCTATATTACTACTAGGGGGTGTGGATGAGTGTATGCTGAGTGAAAGTGTGTGTGCATATGTGAGTATTGGAGGTGTGGTATTGGTCTCCAGTGGCTTGCTTGGCTGTTCCTGTGGCGTGCCGTCCATCAGGACACTGTCACCCCTCCCTATTTTCTCTATTGTACCCCTAATTAGATGGCCTTTGTTGGGTTAATGCCGCTGCCATCTGGTCGGTCGTCCAGGGGTGTCAACCTTACGCCTGATACCCCTGGACAACCTAGTGAGGGTGAGGGGGCTGTCGAGGGGTTGGTTAATGGGTTTTGTTAGTGAGGAGGCTTCTTTCCTCCCCTTATACTCTACTCATTCAATACCTACGGCTAAACCTATCTTTTCCCTTAGGTTGACAACACAAGAGCCCTTTCACACTTGAAGGAATTAATGAAAGATTGATGTCTTCTTCTCTCTATCAGTGCCAGAGGGCATAGCAACACGGGAGTGAGACCCTCCTCCCCAGTCGCCATATTGTGTCTGTGAGGTTAAAACAAGTGAAAAAATGTCATGTTTTAAACATAACAATACATTTAAAATATTTGTTCTTAAAAACAAAATGACTGATCATGAAAAGATTTTAATTTAAATCATGAAGAAGTTTTACTATAATAAGTGTTATGCCAACAGTTGAATCCTTTACTCTCGGAAAGCTGCAGGCATTTGGCTAAATTGGACGTAAGTTTTTTTCAGTATATCTTTAAAAGGTATTCATTCCCTGTCACAAGCCTATCCACATCTTTTTGGATGAATGAACATTTGATTAAGATTTCCTGCCTTCCCTATCCATGAAATACATTGGTATTAACCAGGTTTAATTTCCTAGCTTACAAAGACCATACTATTATTACAGTTCAAAATGTGTTGTTTTGACTATAAACTAATCACATTTTAAAAACATGAGCCACCACTGTAAACACTGTTGCATGTTTATTACACTCCTAACAAGGTTTGCTCATTTTCAGGACTACATATGTGACATTTATATTTTTCCAAGCATCTGCAGCAATATATAAGCCAGCAATACATACATAAATACTATTTATATAGTTTTTCAGCATATTGGTTTTTTGCTGACATGAAATCTGTTAACAGAAATCAATTGTCTATTCTTTTTTGTTGTTTACAAGTTCAAAGACTGATTTGACATGACATCTCTCGAGGGGTGCTGCAGAACTGGCTAAATAGTTTTGAACTGCCCTTACTAGTAGCAGTAGCAGTTAGCATTAGCTCCCATCATTTTGTGTTAAAAACTAGCTTAACCCTAGCCAAGCTTACATATTATATAGAGGAGTATGGTGTGCAAATGTAGCTCTTAGATAAGCTGTGCCCACAACTGCATAAACCCAATAAGCACTGACAGATCAATAACTGGACATTGAGGAGCGTCAGAGTGTCACTAAGTATCCAGTCTAAATCATAAATTTGGAGGCAGTTCCTTGAATTTTTTGTTAAAAAACATCAAAACTGTAATCATTTAAAGTTCTTTTTCTTGGGAAACAACACCCTAATATATTATTTAGAACATTGCTCAGTTTCTTTTACCTTAAAGGCAAAGGAACTGTCGCAACATTTGTAATTTCATAGATTCCCGAAAATATAATGTGCCAAAGCTATTGGCATTTGCCTCGAACACGGATATGTTTCTACCAATCAAATGCATTGACTTGTATAATGTAACCAGAAACGCTGGGGTGAAGCAAAACAAACATGGCTGCTCCAAAGGATGTGCCTACAGATGTCTATATTCAGTCTATTTTATCTAGACTATATATCTTTACCTATTAAGTTTTTTATAAATGGCCCTTGTGGATGGGAGTGATGTTTGAACATTCCTTTTGACCCGGTAGGAGTTTGATTTATTAACTAACTCCACTAGTTGTTAAAAAAAATCAGGAGTATATTACACAGCTGCTACTGCTGCTGCGATGGGCTAAAAGCTCAGAATGGGAGGCGGGTGCCACTTGGCGATTTACCAAATTAGCTTGAAAAAATGTTACCAAATGTCTGTCCCTTTTGCAAACACCATCCACAGAACCCAGAAGATCCTGTGTAGAATTCAGTTTAATCACACTGATCATTCTGGTTTATGCCAGGTTACAATTTGTTAGTCCAATTATCAGAAACCAAGGAGTTATGATGGATACAGTCCTACAACTTGACAGCCACACTGGGGCAATTGTGAAATCTAACTCATTCTATCTGAGGTCAAAGCAAGGTTACAAACCTGGCAGCTGTATGAAAGAGTAATCCATACCTATTATCAAATACAGACAAGATTACTGCAACACATTATGTTTAAATATATTAGGCATCTGAATATTGTGCAAAATCCTACACCATGACTCTGAAATGGAACAAGAAAGTTTGAGCAGACTGCTTCAGTTTTAAAGTCACTTCATTTGTTACCTGAATGCATTTTAAGTTTTTTTTTTTTTTATAAAAAAAATAAAAAAATAAATAAAAAATCTTAATTGATTGGCACCCCTTAGCTCTGCACGTACCCTTTTCCAGCAACGTGGTTTGGAGCCCATTCTGGTTCCCAAAATGTCTGATGAACACTACAGCACCCTGCAGAGGGTTTATATCTGATCCAGTGTTGCAATGCTGGGACAAAACAACATTGCACATTCTCAGTCTCAGGTTCAATAACCAGCTGGACCCTCCTCTTTAGCACCCTGGCATAGGCCTTCCCAAGAAGTATATTCCCCCTTTAGCTGCAACATTCCCTACAGCCGGTCACATATTTTGCACCACAGCAGCACTAAGCTACCCCAGGAGCACCTAAATCAAACTAGGCATGATAGGATGCCCCAACTTAAGTGAATTATTTGTGTTTTTGTTTTTACAAAATATCTCTGGATTGTTAGAATAAATAAAAATCAAGCCTAAATATGTAATGAATATATACTATCTACAAATTTGCATAGTCTGTTGACCATATTCCATATGCTACTAGAAGTAAAATGTTTTCATGATTTCTGTGATGAAGGCTGAAATGGATCTTAAGATGCTGATGAAAGTAAATGTTGTGAACATATTATTAAAAGAAAATAATTATGGTAATGATCAATGCTTCACTGTAGTGTTTTCCACTGTTGTTCTCAAAGCCCACTGCCTTACATAGTCTTGATCATGGGTCTTCAGTGGGGTCTCCAATGTGAGATCAATAAAGTTCAATTGTTATTATTAGTATTCAGTTACAACTCTTGAGGTCTGTTGCCCTGCATCTCTTAAGCCTCTGAAACCTCAGGTCACCTCATTCAATGAATAACGGCCTGTCGCACTGACTCCTATCATGATAAAGTGCTTCAAAAGATTGGTCAAAGAAGACGTCGTCCCCCAAACATTCGACCAGTCCCACTTTGCTTACCGATGAAACCGCTCCACTGAAGACAGACACCATCTCCTCTGCTCCTTACCTGAGCTTGGCGCACCTGGGAGAGAAGAATACCCATGTGCGGATGCTGTTCCTGGAATTCAGTTCAGCTTTCAGCACCATGATAACACAGCATCTGTTAGGAAAACTGGAACAAATGTGCTTAAATACACCCCTCTACATCACAAACAATCTCAGTCAGTCCGGGTCAGACAAAACCCTCTGATGTCATCACCCTAAGCACAGGCTCTCCTCAGGGCTGTGTCCTGAGCCTCCTGCTGTTCACCTGGATGACACAAGACTGCGACACCATGTTCACCACCAATCCCATCATGAGGTTTGGAGATGACACTATGGTGGTGTGCCTCATTGGAGACGACAACGGAGGACTACAAAGAGGAGGTGGAGCAGTTGGTGGACTGGTGCAGAGATAACAGCCTGATCCTGAATGTGGAAAAGACGAAGGAGATCATGGTTGACTTCAGGAAGAACCGTCCTAACCACGCTCCACAGCTCATCAAAAGCTCAGCTGTAGAGGTGCTCAGCAGCACCAAATCCCTGGGGGTGCACATCACAGACACCCTCACCTGGAATTTTTTACAGCCCCTCACTGGTCAAAAGTGCATAAAATCACATGTACTTCCTGCTGAGGATGAGGAGAGCCCAGCTGGCCCCACCCATCCTCACCACCTTCTATAGGAGCGTCATAGAGAGCATTCTGACCAGCTGTCTCACTGTGTGGTGTGGAGGCTACAGCACCTCAGACTGGGAGAAGGTGACAAGAGTGGTGAGCACACAAGAAGAGGCTTCGCAGCATTCAATGCAGGTCAGCAGATTCCGAAACAGCTTCTTCCCCACTGCCATCAGACAGCTGAATGTTGAAAAACTCTAAATCATGTCACAGACTTGGCATTAAACTGACCATATCAAAGTGTCTTTTGCACCATGTTTTTTTTTTTAACACAATGTTTACATTTGATCACTGCTGCACTTTAAGAAATAGAAATGTAATGAAAGCTTTACAAAGCGAAATTTTGTTTTGTATACACTCTGTGTATATAAAATGAAAAAAGTTGTCAAAGTCTAAGTCTTTCCCACTGACATATGTGGTTTTAACTGGGTATTTCAAATAATGGTTCACAAGCTAATAATTGGCATTTCGCTGCCTTCCCCCGCTCTCTATGGCCTCTGTGTCCCCACCACTGCTGTGTCTGGTGACACCATCACACTGGGTTAGCCTAGATAATGTCACAACAGAAATCAGAACACAAAAAAATAGAGAGCAACATGTAAGGAAGCCAACGTGTGGGTTAGCATAGTGATTGTCCTTTATTATTCTGCTCTTTCATCTGTCCTGATCCCTATTACCAATACCACACTATGTTTATTGAATAAAAACAGAGTTGTTTAATTTTAGTTTTTCAGTAACTGTAAGCCATAATATGAATTGATATAAACAACTCTTCAGTTATATTATATATTTAGATATTAATACAATTTTACCCTTCTAAATAAATTACTGAAATGAATGAACTTATCTAAGACATTCTTATTATTAAGATACATGTTCTTTGAAATACTTTTTCCTTTCTGTTATGTTCCTGTCTCTGGACAACAACTTTTAGGCTTAAAAAAAAAAACCCTACTGATCATAAGTGCAATGGCTTTTTTTTTTGCTCGTACATTACCTTGCAATACCTCCAATATCTAAATTTAAACTTTGTATGCCTTTAATGTATAACCAGCAGGGTTTAGTGCTTTTCTTTTGATGTCTGCTGTGCAAAGATAATTATAAAACAAACAGAAAAACCAACAACTAGGATATTTTCTGTTGGAAGTAGGAGTGTTTGTTTTGTTAATAATGTTTGCGTTGGGCGCTGTGCTGCTGAAGCGTGAAATTCTGTTGAAGATATCCAAGGTATTTTTTTTTTCTTTTCTTACAAGTGGAGAAGACAACCCTTATGTGACCCTGAGCAGTTGGCTGAACACACCTCTTTCACACCTCTTTTATCCCAACCAGAACAACATCGTCCATCTGCCCCCTGACAAGCTGGGACAGACTGATGTTTACATGCACATGTTGTCTGCAGGGTTAACATGTTGTGTTTGTACTGTAGAGAATCAAAAGCACTTCAAGCTATACAGTACATATCCATTATTGGGAAAATCATTCATTGTTTGTCTTAAATACACCTGATGTTTTATTAGAAAAGCAGAAACAACAAACAAACTTTGGAACCTCATAAAACATTTAAACAAAATTACTTAAAAAAAAAAATAGTAATTTTGAAGTTCTGTGTGCTGTGCAAAAACTGAGTCAGACAGCAGCAGAGCTCTTCAAAATGCAATCATTTACGATTCAAGACTATATTTTTTTGTTAAGACCAAATGTTTTACAAACCAGAACTGCAGCCTCTTTACATCATCAGAACCATTCCAACATCAGGCATGTACGAAAATGAATACATTCCGCAGATGTTTCTTGGGATTTGAGCTGCAGGCCTGTCATGTTTAACACCAGCAGCATGTCCTGTCCTAATTCCCTCCACACTAAAGCTCCAAGAGCAATCAGCTTTGAGGTGTATTGTTTTAGCTGTGAAAGCTTCCTTGGAATTGCAAACTGTGCATAACTTCAAAGCAGGCTGGGAGTAAGTTAGACGAAGCTGGATAGTCAAACTTCATTTAGACTTGTAATTTATCTTCTGATATCGAGTCAAGTTTTTTTCTCTTTCTTTCTTCAGCCTCAAGTTGGCTGCTGCGTTCGTGTCATGGTCTCATTGAAAAGATGGTTTCCTATAATGCAGGTCTGCATCTCCAATGGCAAAATTAGTCTTGAATAAATTAACAATAAGAAAAAATTAAGGAACTAATTAGTTATTGTCATGTTCTTTTGAATAATACAATAAACATGGCCCCTCATATAATCAAAAACATCAGAGCAGTAATCATGCAAATGTTTGAATTTCCGTGAAAAGAAAATGACACATTACAGAGCTTTGACACCTTAGCTTTGTGTTATTAAAAGTATGTTTTGGGATTCTACTTACAAAAACCACACCGACACAATATAAATGTTGGGTTTCTTTTGTAGATTCATAAAAAAAAATAAGAAATAAATAAGAAAAAATAATATATAAAAAAGTATATATATCTATATCTATATATATAGATATCAATTACATTGACTAAATGCTTCAGTGGTAATAGGTGTGAGGACTTTTCATGAGTTCTCATTTTAGTTTTTGTGTACTATTCTGGTAGAGCAAAAGAAAAAAAAGGTTAGAACAGGCAATAATCTAAATAATAATAATAGTGAGAATACTGAGAACTTTAATTTATCGTCTCTATTTGGTGTTGCAACTAAATGACGTTAAATTTTGACTTTTCTTTTTCTTTTATTTAAAGGGTGACTGAGTGATAAGGTTTGTAGCAAGCAGTATGAGGGTACTTACAACATCCTGACGTAGCTGAGGGTGACGTCACAGTAACAGTTCACCCCTGACCGCACATAGACACACACAAGAACACACCCACACAAAAACTACTCTATCTGCAGACCTATATGCTCCAGAGGAGTTCATGGGGTTAAAATAAACGTTACAGCGGAACCATATTGTGCTCTGCCTATTTTCTCTATCTCCTTTATTCACAAGCGCGTAATTGGTAGTCAATTTGAGCTCCCCCTTTGCCTATTGTGGGCAAATTTTGGTCTGACAGAGTGCGGAAGATTAATGGCTACAAGCAGCCAAGGGAGGCTCGCCTCAGCAAGCATGAGTGCCCTAAATTCATTACACCAATTTCCCCCTGTCTTGAGCTCCCCTACTTCCACCCATGAGAGAGAAAGGGGGAGCACAAGTATGAAAGGGGATAAAAGCAAAATAGTCAGATGGTGGTGAAAGACCAAAAGAGGTAAAAAAACAAAGAAATAAGGGGAACACCCCATGTTAGCTGTGTTTTTCTGAGTTCACACCTCTAGAATTTCACCCTCCACTTACTGCTCACACTGCTACAGTGACTAGCAAAGTACCAGTCCCCTTCTTTACAAGTGTATGCTTTTTGTTTATGTCATGCTCTGAAAAAGTTTGCGTTTCATACTGAAAAAAAAAACTTGTATCGTCAAAATAAGTATATTCATATTCTTGCTAAATATCAACAACACTGAGATGCTGACATCTAGTGAAGATCAACATACCTACTTGAGCCAAAATTTCACAGGCTTCCGTGGCACATTTATATTACTGTCATAAGCCATGGTCTGTTGGCATCAATGCCTGCTTGGCTCAGATGAACAGGAAACACCTTGAACTTGGGAATGATAAGGTTGACCTGTCCCCATTTACTTGGGCCAACCCATAATTGCAATGATTTATTTCCGCTGTCAAAGCT
>NW_015150695.1:584013-592803 GCF_000732505.1 Cyprinodon variegatus
TCCTTTGTCTCTCTAAGTGTCCCCCCTTGTCTGCAGTTTCTGCTCTGCAGTTAAACTGTGGTTAATTTAAGGTTTACATGCAAATCCAAAATGTGTGGCTAAAGCATGTATATACAAATGTATAAGTTCTCACTGTTTTTGTATGCCTGAGTGTTTCCAACCTTCTGGCCTTGCCAAAGTATCAACACAGCCATGTGCTTAAGCATCAGATGCTTGGTGCCCCCAGCGATGGCATGAAGCTTCAAGGACTTGAACAGACCGATGGCCCCAGGGAAGTCCAGCTCTTGCTGTCTTCGACAGCTTCACAATGAAGCTGTCCGTCACCTGTCAGCCCCTCTTTGCTGGCCTGGTCCACCCAGCCAAGGATCCACAACCCCCTTCACATTTCAGACATATCATGTCTGCCATTGTGACTTTAAATAGACAGAGCCACTACAGATTTATATCTTTAGAGGGTTTTACTGAATATCCAAGGGTTCATTTTTCCAATAACAATGTCTATATCCTTTGATCACTACAGCTACACATGACAAAATGATCAAGTGACCAAATCAGGTAAACAAACTAATTAAACATTTTTTTTGGTAGTCAAACAACAATGAATTAAATGTCAAAAAAAATAAATTAAATATGAAGAATGAGGAAACAGCTGGGTAGATTATTAGAGCAAGATAACACTGGACATACATGTACTCTGTATGAGTTTAAAAATAAAGAGATTTGAAAGAACATTTTTAATAAAGTTATTAAAAATAGTGAAAAACAATATTCTTAAAACATTACCTAATTCTTACTTTACTACAACAATAAAATAATACAAGATACACTGACAGTAGGAAATTCGCTGAATTTTTAATAACTCTTAGCCATAAGCATTGGCTTTAGATTTGAAATTAAAGCTATATTGCAAAGATATGTCTTTAGCACTGTTAAAAACACATATCTTCAGTAACTAAAAGATGTCTCGCTTTTCATTGAAATAAAGAAATTCTGTGTGTCTCTACAATTTATTGGTCAAAGCAGGTAGCAGACAGCTGCAGTTTGGATCTTTTTATTTACAATCTATAGGAGAGAAATAACCAGTGTTATGTAAAACATAACGTGTGAGTTAAAATCATACTGATTTCTCTTTAAAATATATTAAAACTTAAGTTATGTAATGGTATACCTCTAATGTTAAAAATTTAAATAAAGCTTTTATTTTTGGAAACTTTACTGTTAGCTACTGTTTCAGAAGAAGTGAATCAAATAATTACATGGGGAGTGGTAGCCTAGTGGTTAGTGCATTGCGCTTGGGTCTCAGAGGTTTTGCGTTCAAGTCCCACACACTCCCACAAACTGCCACTCTGGATCATTGAGCAAGATCCTTAACCCCGGATGTCCCCATTGTGGGACAATAAAGGATTGACATTCTAAATAATTTAATTGATTAATAAAAAATACAAGACTTTTGAAAAGGAAAAGCTCTCAAAGTAATTTTAAAGACGACATTTTAATTAAAATCTCTTTTAAGAATATATTTGATGGTTTGAAAATATAATTTTAATTGTTTTCAGCATGTCAGCATGGTGTTACTGTTTATTGCATACTGTAACGCGCATACTGTGCCCAGTCTAGCTCCATGAATAGTTTTTATTATGGCTCCCCTGAGCAATAACAATTTTTTTTTCTTGTTACTAATAGTACTTATGATGGTGGAATGAATGTTTATGAAACAATACATTTATTGCTCTTTGTGCAGAGGGTTAACTACAAATGAACGTCATGGGTTTGGGCCCATATCCAACTATTTTGTTCCGGGCCCAGCCAAGGCTGTCAGCTCATACGCTCGTCTATGGCTGAAATGAGATTCCTTTACAGGCTGGCTCAGAACTCCTTTACAGATAGGGTGAGGAAGAGCTTGGAGTAATTCTGGTGCTCCTCTGTATCAAGGGCAGCCAGCTGTTCGAGATGACCCCTTGATGGCTCACTCAGGAGGAGTTTCTGGCATGTTATTTCAGAAAGAGGCCCTGGGAATGGCCCAGGACCTCCTTAAAGAACCATGTATCTCAGTCAACCTAAACAGTTCCCGGGCTTCCCGAGAGCAGTTGGAAGAGGTGTCCAGGGACCAGTAAGTCAGGGTGTCTGAGACTTCTGCCCTACAACAAAGATACAGTAAGATACAGTAAGACTTAACATTGTAGTTACAGTAAGTTTTGTCAAAGCCAGCATAGTTAATCATGGAGACATTTTTGGAGGGTAAATTCTTCTGTTGTAGTCTTCAAAGCTTTCGACACATTGACACCGCAGCAGGGTATTGTTTTTTTTAGCCTGCTAAGCATTTACGCAGCCTCTCTGGTTAACAATTCTGTCCCTCACCTGTTCAAAGACTACAATAAGCACCATTTGAACTGTGAAGGCTAGTGGAGAGAAGGTAGCAGAGAAACATCAAAACTTGAAAAGTAAAAGGGGAAAAAAAACAGACACCCTTTTTTTTAATCCCCAACCAATTTTGCAAAGGTAAAATTTAGGGAGATAGGGGCCTTCAGGGGCCATCTCTGGATAACCTAGTAAAACTTTTAAAGTAAGAGAGATTCATTGACGGAAGAACATCATAAAAATACTATTGCAGTAATAAAGACAAGGTGTGTAGACGGGTTGTATAGGTCACTCAAGATGGATTCCATGCGACTTTGGAGGGTTCCATTTAGGAACACATTTTTAAGACAGCTGGAAACAAAAGACATTTTAATATTTTACATTACCATACTTGCTCACTAGAAGAGGGACACATGACCGAATAGGAAGGGGGGTGAGGGTTGTGAGGTTTATCGTGGGAGATATGGCGAAAAAACCTAAGGGTACAATGGGTAACAGAAAGTGATCATAAAGATGTCACAAAAGACAAAATCTCAATTTCAGCCAAGTTGCTGGCATCCAGATGTTGAGGCAATGAGCAACAACTGGGGTAAAACCTGCCCTTTTCTCCATGCCAAATCTAAAACTAATAGGGAAAACTGCTGTGTTCCTTTGAAGTAGGTACCTGAAAGTGTCCAGAACCTTAACAATGTATAATTTATGGCAGTACTGTCAAGCAGGGAGTAAGTGGGGAGTAAAGTGTCTTTGTTCCCTTTTATTCTCAGAAACCTCTTTTTCCTCAGATGTTTTTTATGGTCATCCTCACAACCACCTGCTTAACAAATTGTTGTGATATTTTTACAGCAGATTATAAATATGTTATTAACTAAAACTTGAAGATATAGTTAACTAATATGTCATTCAAATCAAGGGTAAAGCCAAGTCATTATCTTTAGTAAAATTATCATAACTCACAATTTGCTCAATTACCAGGTGTTATTAACCGCTTACCTTTGTGGCTGGACGTATTGAACCCGGTGTTTAAATCCAAGATGTCTTCACCCACTGTAAATTTCAATAACTTGCTTTATAAACTCAGCAGAGTAGTTAGTCATAACGACAAGAAAAAACATTTGCCTTTGTATAAAACAGAAACTTTATTTATTGAACCTAATAATCCTTTACAGTATTATATTTAATAATCTAAGCAAACACTACAAGCTAATGAAATGAACACACAATGAATGAAGGAAGGAGTAAACACAAAAGAGTTCAGATGAGTTCTTGAGATACATTCTGATACTGTTCAGTCCATTAGCTTAACTGTTGATTAGCAGTTGTGTTGATATATATTAAACAGATTTGTGGCAATGGTCTTTGGTAACAATCAAACCATTCAAGTTTTACACAATCCAATAATAAACAATTACCAGTAAACATAATGCATTTGATGTGACAGCATTGACATGTTAGGAACCTAGCAGTTATGTGGGAGACGCAACTTTCTATTGTTTCAGCAACACCTATCAAACAGGCTACAAACATGCTACTGCAATCAGCTAACTGTGGTATTTTAGCAGCGAGCTATGCTTCTAACCCCGGGCCAAGAACCATAAGATGTGAACTGTGCCAAAACCGGTCATAAATAGTTTTGGATCACAAACCCAACCTTCTCTCAAAAGGCAGCCGATGCACACGCATTCAAGTGGCCATATATAACAAAGTGAGTTTGAACTGTGAGAAATGTCCATGGAGACAAACAACAGGAACACAGACGAGAAAATGACAGAAAAACAACTTTACGTAGACGGGTATTGAAACATCAAAGACTCTAATTATTGTCATGAACCTCAGCAAAAAAAAAGTGTCCATAGTTCCTTTAATAAACCATCTACCGTATTTTCACAACCATAAGGCGCACCGTACTGAAAGGCGCAGTCTCAGTTATGTGTGCCATTACTGTATTCAACACACACATAAGGCGCACCCGATTATAGGGTGCGGGTTTTGTATACCGGTACATATCCTCTACTACGTTTAAATACCTCTACTGCGTATTTAAAAATAGAGCTGGAGCAAAACTGAGTATGTTTGTGCTTTATTAATTTATTTATTACAAAGTATTAATCAAACCTGGGAGCTGGCCATGAGACAGACACATTGCTGATGACACAGAGCACTGTGATCACTCCTCTGAAACAGTTTATTGAGGCATAAATTAACTTAAAATGCAGAAATCTGCTGCCAGAATATGTTCGCTTTTATTATCCTGGTGCCTGCAGTTTAGATTATTTTGATGTAAAACACCTACCAGCTGCTGCGGTGAACCGCGAGCAGGCGACCCGGTCAGAGGCTGCTGTTGAATGGGATTCCTACTGACAGTGCACCGGTGGTAGCCTATGTGGGGTCTTAGCGGCTCCGACAGAACTAATATTGGAAGTCAGGATGGTAATCTGGATGAACTGACTGCAATGATTAAGTTTTCAGGTGGACTTTCTCACTTAAAAACATATTAAAACTACTTTATTCCCACTGATCACATCAAATATAGCTGCAAGGCAAAGAAAGGATAGAGTAGCTCCGCCCATCGCGTGTCAGACACACTTTTGCACCGCGCAGCCAGAGCAGCAAAGCTGCTTCAGCCGCGCGTCAGAACTAACTGGTACAAGTAGCAAAAACGAAGCAGCAGACGCGATTTTGCTGCTCTTGCTGCGTCCGGTGTGAACGTAGCATTACTTTAAACTGCTGGTTCACACCGATGTCGAGCGGTTAAAGTTCCTTTGTCAGACCTCCTGGAACAGCAAGCAAAGCGTTCATTTGTTTCACCATGTTTTTCACATCGGCTGTGAGATGGGCACGCATGGAGTCACAGATTAACAGCGATGGTGATGCGTGGAAAAAACCACCTGGTCTCCTTACATACACCTCCCTCAGCCACTCTTTCATCATCTCCTCAATGAGGAGTTCTGCATAAAGCACATACCTGTTCTTTTATACACAGTCCACGCCCACACTTCCCCCTTTAACGTTCTCATGGTGGTCTCAACAACGTCCGCAGTAACAACACACATAGGGCGCAACGCACTATAGGGCGTGCTGCACATTTTGAGGGAAAAAAAGACATCTATATGCGCCTTATAGTCGCGAAAATACGGTAACTACTAATTCTAACCTCGCCCAGGCAAGTTACCCATTAAATTATATGATTCTTAGCTTGTTGTTGTTCCAAGGGAGGGGAAGAATGTGGATTCTGGACCATTTCGTTATGAGCAGCTTATTTAGCTTCCTCCCAGCAACCCCCCCCCCCAGGTCTGTCTCAGTCACTCAGAGAAACAGAGAGTCAGTCAAAATGCAGCAACAAGTAGTATGGTAGAATCTTAACTTTAGGCACATACAGCTTTCAAGAGGTCAGAATTCAGAGGCACTCAGCTCAGTGGGTTTTTTTCCTGTTGCTGTACAGTTCTTGAAGACAGGTAGTGACTCAGTGGTCTTTGGATCAAAAGCGCTCGCAGCACAGAAAAAGTGCAAGGGCGATCACTTTGATGCCTGGGTAGGGCGACGAGCAACGACTTATTTGATGCACTCAGAGGTGGAGATTAAAAATGAGAATTTAATAACATCCTCATCTGTTGTCTTAACGGGCATCATTCACCAGCAATGATATAATGGGATTTCAGCTCAGAACTTTCAGAAGGGATACAGTAATAATAATAATAATAAATTTTATTTGTAACACACTTTAAACTTGAATTCAAATCTCAAAGTGCTACATTTAAAAAAAGGGAAAATTAAAACAAGGTTAAAAGACCATAACTTTAAAAACAGAGTAAAAAGACAATGATTAAAATCAATACATTCAAAGGCATACGTAGCCTATAAAAAAATCTAAAAATCAGCAATTTTAAGCATTTCTAAAAAGAAAAGTTTTAAATCCATTCTTAAAACATTCCACCGTCTGTGGGGCCCTAAGGTGGTCTGGGAGGGCATTCCACAGACGGGGAGCTGCGGCTTCAAAGGACCTATCGCCCATTGTTTTTCGCCCGTGTCCTGGGTGGGGCCAGACGGTGCTGTTGGCCTGACTGGGTCCGGGAAGAGGTGTGTGGTGTGAGCAGTTCAGTGAGGTAGGTGGGGGCCGCACCGTGCACACAGTGATGGGTGTGCAGAAGAATCTTGTACTCTATACAGGCATGAATAGGGAGCCAGTGCAAAGTGTGAAGGATGGGAGTGATGTGCTGGTGTTTCCTCACCCTCATCAGGACCCTGGCAGCGCTGTTCTGTACGTACTGGAGCTTCTTAAGGCTCCTGCCAGAGATAACGATGAGGAGTAATCCAGCTGCAGTAATCCAGCCTGGAGGAGACAAAGGCGTGGGAGGGATAGGGGGGGCTGAGTTTGGAAATATTACGGAGGTGAAAGAAGGAAGTTTTGCAGATAGAGGTGACATGATTGTCACAGGAGAGGTGGGGGTCAAGATTGACCCCAAGGCTTGTAACAGAGGGAGACAGGGGAATGGTATGACCACAGAATGAAACAGAGGTGGTACCTTTTGCCTACATTTGCCAGAGGTACTGGAAATTGCACCATGTGTAATGTGATCACCAGATGGATTGTTGGGCCTCTCCAATGCTGAATTCTAATTAAGGAAAGTGGTTCAAGAAAGAAAGTTTCCAATGTATCTCCAAACAAAAGTCCATTGTTTATTTTCACATATATCCATCTTTAGTGTACTCTAAGCTAAACAAACTTAACAAAAGTTTACTATCTTTTTTTCCTAAACCTAGGATGTTAGGAAACAAACATAAAGACACAAACAATGACAAACATGTAAGACAGCAAAAAACAACCTCCCGATTCTCCAAAACCAATAAGCTTTGCTTATGAAAATGAACCCAGCTAATCTGCTGAGCACCTCACGGTATCTTGGCCATATAGATGAGAAATGGGATTGCATTATCCAGTTCCAGTTCCAGTTCGAAGTGTGATTCACGCAGTTCTAATCAGATCAAAATCACATAATGTCCCCGTCAAGGATTTTATTTTCCAAAAAGTAAAAGCATCCATCCTGCTTCTCTCTGGATTATTACTTAATCTATAGTCTCTCACCTTCACTCCAATATTCCCCATTGTTAGAAGATTTGGTGGGGGTAGTTTTTTTTTGGGGGGGGGTTTATGGCACTAGTGGCAAATTTTTTATGGACAGTAGGCTGACAGGAAAGGGGGTATGAGAGACATTATCTCAGGCCAGATTCGAACCCGGGTCGCCCATGTTGAGGACTAAGGCCTCCATACATGAGTCGTGTGCAATAACCACTTAACAACCAAAGCAGGCCCTGGTGGGGGCAGTTTTCCACCCACCCTGTGAAAGTCAACACAAACAAGAATTACCTCACAATAGCAACCTGCTCCCATCTTGTCAGAGCCTCTTATAGTTGGTGCATCTGAGCAACATGTTTGATAAGATTATGGTCAGAAAACTGGGTTATTTGCCAATGTTTTACATCTACATGCATCATTTTAGGAGTCTAAGCAGAGTCAGTGTATATGTTTAGTTTTTCACTTCATGTAGTTTCAAGCACAAGTGATGGCACAGCTTTCAGCAAGCTGTGCAGACGCAGAGGGTGGGCTGATCTCAGCCTCTAGGGTGTGCCACTTGTGCCTGGCAGCAGGAACACCTGTGCTTCACAAACTTGGGGGAAATCTGTAGTGTTGCTGCCATTTTGCTTTCTGTACCATGCCTGGAATCAGTATAATAGATAACAAACGAGTACCTGAACTATGGTACTATGTACTATGGTACTGTTTCTCTAGTACCGTCTTCTCTTATGAGCTTCTGTGTTTAATGTATTACCTTATCAGATGCTTTACTGAAAATAACAAAAGGCCCCACAAAGGCACAGCTGTTGTTACTAATCGTATTGGTCACTAAATAAACCTCAAAATTATGTCCTAATAGCTCCTCCCAAATCCTGTAAAAACTCAAACCATACTAATGTCATATCAGAAAAAATGATTCTAGTTCATTTCAAAATGTACCATACACAGTGAAATGAAACATCGAATATCACATGAATTCTACATATAGGACAAACAGACAGACATTGGCCACATAAAGTTTGTTTAATTCATCCGTAACAGTTTGATCTTAATAGAGGTATTGCCTAATTTCACAAGAAAAGTCTGGTCTTAAAACAGCTGCATCAGTGTTTTTCAGTCTAATTTTTAGGATCTTGCTAAACTACATGTGCACATTTTTAGAAAAAAAGAAATTTATTTGCTCCCTTTAGACATCAGAATAAGTATTCACATCAAATAGTTTTCATAGCCCCTCGCACATCCAAATTGTTCTTTTTCAGTTCACCAAATCAACCATAATCAACCCAAGCTGGTCTTTAAAGCCCCCGGAGTCCCCCTGTTAGTTCCTGTTCCATTCACCATTATTTCACACAAAACATAAA